>NW_027314752.1:30120000-30205000 GCF_023375885.2 Dermacentor andersoni | reverse complement strand
CATGAAACAGTTGCACCTGGAGGCTCCGCTGCCGCACACAGCCGGACAGCTTCGCGCTGGGTCCTGTACACAAGCTGTGCACCCCATATTTCTTTTTTGTCACTGCGATCAGACAACTGTTGGTGAGTTTAACGAGCCCGCCCTTCTTTATACGTTGGCCGCCATATTCTTCGTATGTTTGATAGGTTGGTTTTCAGTGCTCGTTTCACTTCCGCATTTCAACTCCTGAAGGAGCGTTGCCACTATTACATTTTACTATGAAGGAATCACGGCCACTGACCAAGTCTGCTGAATAATCACGGTCAGTGGCCGTGATTCCCTTCATTTCCATGCCTGACCAGACGAACTTTCGTCGAACCCTTGATTATATACATTTCACTAATCGAATCGAAAATTCTGACACACGGTTTCATATTTTTTTCTTAGCTGCTACCAAGCATGTACCCACATGCACAGCACTTCCAGACTGTTTGGTTTATCCGAAGTAGTCACTGCAGGCTCCACCCGGGGCCATTGGCGCGAAACCACTTGACGCCGTAATTCAGGTAAAAAGAGACAACTTGTTAACTGCTACATTATTTCTTTGTTGGCGCACCAATATGTCGATCATTCAGAGTGGTCATGTCCTGCTGACACGCTTGTTGGCACGGGAACTAAATGGAGCCATGCTTCAGTGATGCGTGCACGGCACTTTCCCGATAACATATTTTATCTTACTTGCAGCTTGTCATGATGACTGTCGACACCTGTTGAGATGTGCATCTTGATTCTATTGGGCCGAGTCTACAGCAACCACACGTAAATTTAAAAACGAAGAGTAGTATATTTCCTGTGTTTCTGTTTAGAAATCGTTGCAGGATACGCAATAAAATAGCAGTAATTTTAGCCCTGTCTTGTTGCACTATGAGCGGTATAAGTAATACACGTGAAATTGTTTGAAAACTAGTGCCACTAGAGAAAATCATTTGGTTTATTGGACCTAAACTATCTAAGAAGCAAAGAGGCTATTTTTTACCTCTACAATCCGCACTCCATTTAAGAGAATAACCAAGATTGCACGCAGAAATTTCGCTATGAGAAAAACACGAAAGGCCGTAAGTTTCAAATATAACGTGTCGAAAATACGCCACGTTTGAATGAAATAAACGTGTAAAAATATGCTATTCCAGCATTACAGATGGTATAAAGTGTAACTGGATTATATTTTGGGGGAACTAGTCATAACAATAAATTTATTAGTGTATGCAGTGGAATAGGGACAGCGTAATTGCACATTCCCGAACACAAATCTCCATTATGCTCAAATGATCGTTAATTTCTCTTTCCCCCGAATGGTGAACTAATAACAGTGAAGTACGCGAAGAATGTTCTCCGGTACAGCGTCAACAGCATTACTTCCATATCAAATAGCTTATGTCAGGCAGACAACGGCGCTGTTCGAGTTCTGGAATGACGGTGCCTTTAAAGATGATTTTTACATAATAAATGTTGGACGGTGAAAAGGTAACCTGAAAAGACTGCACCCAAATCAGGAAGGTGATGCTTCGGGATGTTCATGGTGTGCAACAAGGTGTTTCACAGAGATGATTTGCGGACTTCAACATTATTGGGTGCGAGTCTCTGACCATGCAACTTTTCATTCGCACGACCTCGGAATATGTGGTGGTATTTCGGTGGCTTTGGGACATCCTAAGACTACCTGACATTTTCAAGCACTATTCATATTTTTGGTAGAGCTTAAAATGAAACGGTTTCGTACCAAAGGAATTCACAAGAAAAGATGCTTTAAATAATACCGCACAAGGTATAAAATATATATTCTTCGTACTTTTCTGGATTTGCAATAGAAACTTACTGGTGAAATTATTTTGTTGGCTTTCTAAGCTCCTTCGCGTTTACTAAAGGGCTTATTCGCACAACATGGGTCATTGTATGGCCAGACCTATGTGTTCAGGTAAGTTAACTGTACACTCAGATTTTCTACGCCAGAATATAAAATCTTCAGTATTTAAAAGGCATTTTTGAAATGCAATAATAATGAAGTGTCGAAATAGTATGTTGAACAGGTCAACTTTATTAGAACATAAATTTAATATTATGAATGGGCTGAAACAGCTACATAAGGAATTTATGTATTTTAAGTGCATTAGCCACAATTTCAATGAGAGGAGCACCGTTTTAGGGATTAGGAATTAGTTATGACCATCTAGTTTTTGTGAAAGGGCAGCTGGAGAATGTCTGTATTTATTTCCCATCAAAGTTCTGCAACCATCACTGTGATTGAAGGAGGGAGATCAAACATGCTTTGGCCACTGTGCTACTGCAGTAGAAAATAAAAATGTGCTTTATGGACATGAACTTAGGAAAGTTATCAAACATTAAAATTCGGATTTTCAAATCTCAACCTGACTATCTAAAACAACTAGAATGCTACAAGGAACTATGCACACACGTTATTTCTGTGATGAACCGTTATCTTCATTATTCATAGACACCACTGATTTAGAGTTACACAGGATGGGAAATTAGACGTCTCCTCAAAGAAGAAGAGTAAGCGAGAATTTGCTTTGTTCGCGTTCTAAGGTAACCTTTTTTGAAAAAAAAATATGATTTGTAGAGAGATATCTGAGCAAGATAATCTCTGTTCTGTTTTATTTATTGATATACGGTTTACTTACTAAGAATTCTTCTGCATATTGCTGAAAAAAAATTAGAGACGTCTTTCTTATTATTCGCCTGGCAACATAAACAAAGAAAGAGTTTCTTATCAATAAAAATTATACTACATTCTTTCAGCTATTGAAACGATTGCCTTTAAATCATTCTTTCTAGTCAGATATATTGAAATTCATTGAATGCTAGATGTTGTCAAATATTTCTTTTGAGATAACTTTGAAATTTTATTCTCAGGTAGAAATTCTTCGACAAACACAGACCAATATAATGGCACAGAGTTAAACAATGGTATGATGTAAAGTATTCCGAGGCGAAAACAAATGTCATACATTTTGGCGCGTATTCACAAATTATTTCACTTCCTAATAATAATGTTGAAGGATAATTTACATCCGACACACATTTCTTGATTATCAGAGGTGACTGATTGAATGAATATTTTTAGTGCCTGAATTTTTGAAAGAAAAAATTATTTTTTTTGTGTTTCTAGCAGCCATTTTTTTTTATTTTCGCAGCAGCCCGGTAGATAAAGTTATAGTTGCATGGTAATTTTTTTTTGCATTTGCGTAAGCCATAACCAGTTGAGACCCACTATTCCGACAACGCTGAATTGGAGAGCACGAAAAAGAGACGGACGTTACCACGGTGCGCTATTTCAAGCAACCTTTCAAAAATGAACATGACCATGCACGAAAAAATGAACATGCACGGTACAACACACAGGTTAAAATCAGAAGAATATCTGAAGATACCGAATACTGGCTCGAAGCATGTGCTTGACAGTGTCCGAAACATTGTAATACAATCTCAGGCATGTTGGTTACGAACGCACAAGCATTTTTGAAACAGTAAACAAGCCCTGAAATATAGGAGAAAAAGCTGCAGTGCGCTGCTCTCACTATGCGCTGCTCGCGCAAGAAGTTATGGCACGTAACTGGTTGACTAGAACAAAATAAAACAGATGAAGCACTCTTTCCACACAGCAAAACTGGTTAAAAAGAAAACAATGTTTCGATGTCGTCATTGCCGTCATCACGTTGACTACCCACAGACACACAGCAAAGGTGCACCCAAGAATTTAGTGAGGAGGGCTGAGAAATATGCTGTAAAAGTACAGTAGAATATGCACATTATCACGCTTTCAGCTTCGCGAAGGATATTCACGGCCTCATTTTGAGCATACCTGCGTAATATCCTGTGAGCGTTTATTACGCACGTCTTCAGCGTCTGTATCTTATCGTTGTCTTCCTACGTTGATCGATCCCCATCTTTAGTTCCGTGGGATCATCATCATGGGGTGTGCTCCTTCGCGGTTTCGACATTGAGTATTCGGGCCAAATAAATCTCGTTCTAGCAGAGAGGTCATACGTGGCGGAGGTGACTCTTCGATCCTCAGCCCGCTACCTGCTGAGCGTACCCCCTGGAGCTTCGTTCAGACCGCCGCTAGCGTTCACTCTCCGCTGGCACGTATCAGTTCAAACCATTGCCCCCTTCTGCTGCTACTGCTCTGACACCGCAAGCCACTCCGCATATTATAAGCATCCACCAGCGTGCCCCCGTCGCTTCGCTGGTCTTCGTGGGGAAGATGTCGAGGACTGGTTGGACGACTACGAGTGGGTAAGTTCCGCTAATCATAAGAGACGATCCCCTCAAGGTCCGCCATGTCTATTTCTACTTGACGAAATTGGCGAAGGCCTGGTTCTTCAACCGCAAGATGTATTTGACTGATTGGACTGCCTTTAGGCAGCAGCTACGCTAAGTATTTGGTACACCGGCGGTTCGTCCTACCATCGCACAGAAAACCTCCGATAGCAACCAGGAACCACCAAGCGGGTCTCACACATCATATATCGACGAGGTTATTGTGCTCTGCCGTCATGTTACTTGAATATTAAGAGCCCGATAAAGTACCCCACAATATGAAATGCAATAAAAAACTCACCTTCAATTCCGCTGCCACCGAGAAACCCGCTGCAATCTATGACATCGTCACAACGTGTAAACGTGTGGACGAACTTGAGTTTGTTCTTATTCATCCGGACTTTGGTGAATATGCTTCTACAGCGGACCTACAACGGCGTATTATGATAACAACAATGACACGGGAAGAATTACACACAATGGTCCGCCTTCTGGCTGGCCTTGTGGGGCGTCATTAGGGATGAATTGGCGTCTTTAACACACTCAGCGCACGTAAAACCCTGCGCCTCTTCTCCCTTCTCCGAGTACGCGCAAGTTACTGTCTTGCCTCCAGGCAACATCTCAATATCCTTCCACTGGCTGCCCTCGCGCTTAGGGAGTGCCGGTAACGAGGAGTCCAATATCTACCCCAAAGCTGCCCACCACGATGTAGTCACGGGTGCCACAGTTTCTACGGGCTACAGACTACCCGAGATATCGGCTACGGTGTCTGCACAACTCCATTCAGCCAGATCCTCGAGTGGCTAGTGACAGAGCCTCCAAGCCTCATCCTGAGAGCGGCCACTCAAGAAGAGACAACTCCACGCCCATGCGTTTGGGGACTGAGCGCACCTGGACTGCAGCCCTGCCGTACGCCAAGAGCCGCGCTACGTCACCTGCCTTCCCATGCCTGCCTGCCCACCTGCCTCACCAAGAGGTGCGGGGACCCCGAGTCTCTAGAGAGTCTTCTCTGTACCTGCCCATGCTTGCCCCAGGAATGGTGCACAGTCATCAGTTCTAGACGTCATGGCCTTCTAGCTACCACAGAGCATGACCTGCTGGTGCAGGTGTGTCCCCGGCTTCCTGAGCTGTGAAGCGGGCTGGAGTTTATAAAATACACGGGGGAATCGCCACCGTGTGAGCCTCTGCTACAATGCTGGCCACTTTGCTGAGGGCGGCCTCTAGTCGCTGCCTCTTTCCCTATCATCTTTCACTTCCCTCTCCCTCGCCCGTGAAGATGCTTTGCCGTGCTTCCTCATGCGTTGCAGAATCAAGCGTCTTTCCTTCCTTTAGATCACTATCGTGCAGGCAGCGTCAACTCAACGGTGCCACTAAACACGTACGCATCCGTTGCTGCCGCATCTCCACTTAAAATCCTGTCATTCATGCCAATTAAGCCTTCATCGTACCATCCGAGTGCATTGGCTTCTGGAGCACTTAGCACTATGTACTACCTGCCTTCGCGTCTGTCACGTTCCGCATGCTATTATTGTGGCTATCGCGGCGATATATTATGTTTGGCGCAAGTGCCAGCAGGACGAGCGTTTGGGGTACGACGTGTCTGAACGTAATTTTTCCAGTGGAGCCTATTCCCCAAACCGGCATTTCTCTTCACCTTCGCTCCGCTCTACTTCTCCACCCCCTTCGACGGAAGACCGAAGCGCTTACCATACAGGCAGATGCCACTCGCCTTCTCCGCTCCGCCCCTCGACGTCACCACTGCGACTTATCTCACCCAACTAGACCGTTCGTCCGGGAAACTACGCGGTCCAGTTTTTTGGGAGGAAAAAGGGCATGCGTCAACAGGGCTAAAATTCCTCCCGCGCACCCGTCCGATATGCTCTGGGCCTTTGTGCAAACGTTGTCCACCAATGCTTGTGGAGCACACAGGTGCTACTAATTCTGTTCCCACCTCAGGAAAGTCACAACGCCTCACGATGGACCGACGGTAATTGCAGTGCAAAGGGACACTGTTCCCTATTTTACTATTTGTACTGCCAGTGTCCTAATCGATATCCTGCACCATTTACAGTTAGCTGGTTCACTTGTGTTGTCCCTTAGCTCAGTTCTTGTGGGCAACGCGTCGTGCATCTTACCGACACCGACTACGTGCCTGTCAAAGAAACTTTTAGTACGTTGCGTCTGATCGCTGTGCAATATACCGAACTACCTCCCAGCCGATAGCGAATTGTTACCATTATGTCCAATGACATTGACCATGGTGATGTCCTCTTCCAGTAGCCTTCATAAAGTTGTCAATTTTGCACCAGGTGCGTTAGGATTTCACAATGGCTCTGCGCTCGTCAACGCCACAAACGCTGCATCGGAGAAAACTCTCCCTCCGCAACGCATTACAGTGGTTTTCCAAGCCGAGCCTCTATACGCCGTGCCCCTTGAACATATGGCCTCCACCTACCTTTCTACGTTGGCTAATGTTTCTCCCTCCACCCTTACTGTAGCTATCAGCAGTGACTCCCTCCTTCATATATGCAGAAGCTGCTTCCTCTGTTGAACGAACACGCAAATTATTTTGATGTCCAGTCGTCAACTCTAGGCTAAGCCACAAATCACAGCACTTCGTATTCAAATAGATCAAGGGTCTATAGTGCGCCCATGACCGTACCGCGTGTCTCTTGCCAAGCGGAAAATCACAGAGGAAAATGTCGCGGACGTGCTACAAAAGGTCATCCTACCCTCACCTAGCCTTCGCTCATCTCCTGCTGTTCTGGGTCTGAAAAAAAGATGGTTGCTTTTCGTCGATTATCGGACCCTCAATAATATTACTCGAAAGGAAATGTATCCTATGACAGGCATCTGTGACGCCCTTGATTCGTTCAAAGGCGCCGAATTCTATTCAAGCGGCGATCTTCTTTCTGGCTATTTGCAAATTCCCGTGCAAAAAGACGATAAAGAAAAACAACAGTGTAGGCTACATTGGATGAACTTTCCAAATTCAACGTCATGCCTTTCGGTCTATGCAATTCACCTGTGACACATGAGTTCATGATTGGCACTGTGCTGCGCGTCCTCAAATGGAAAACTTGCCTCTGTTTCCTGGATGATATTGTCGCATTTTCATCAACATTTCCTTAGCACCTGCAACGCTTGGGTGAACTTCCAATGTTCCTGGCCGATGCTGGTATCATGCCGATTCACAAGCAGATCTATTAAGGTCCTGGAGAATGTCGTGAGCAAGGACAGTGTACGTCCTGACCCTTACAAGATTGATGTGGTGCTTCGCTTGCCTCACCCAGAAAGGTCAAAAACATGCGCAGCTTCCGTGGGCTCGATTCTTATTTCCGTCGCTTTATATAAAAATTTGCCTCCATCGCTGCACAAGTGTACGAACTACTTGCTTCCATTGTATGCTTCCTCGGGGCACAAGAATGCGAAGGAGCCGTAAACATGTTGAAGGGTGCCCTAACGTTTAAACCTGTGCTTTGCCACTTTGATGAGACTGAACGGGCTCTCTTGCACACAGACTATAGCGGCCGCGGCATCGGTGTCATTCTTCTAGAAAGTGACAACCCTTCCCGTGATAACGGTGTCGCATATGCCAGTAGCGTACTCCGCGATGTCGACAATAACTATACATACACGTGTACTTATCTTTATCGGGCGACCACGTTTCGCCGCCTAACAACTGTAATCGCACAGCGAGGGACGCATCCGACGTTTCTGGAATGTTATCGATGGTTCCGTCCACTGTCTTTCACCGCAACTTGTGTAATCGTATTGCATGTATGCGCGACGCGAATAGTGTAGAACTTTGTGGAAGACACGTGGGTCCCATAGGTTATTCTGGAACATTCGACAGCTGCTCTATAAAAGCCGACGCGCTTGACCCGCTGATCAGATTTTCGACGATCGCCGAGCGTGTTCGCCGCTATCGTTGTGCTATAAGTGTAGCCTGTTTTGTGGGCACAGGTTCGCCCAATAAAAGTTAGTTTTGTCATTCACAGTACTGGTACTGTGTTATTCAACGTCACGACCACGTGACATCTGGTGGAGGTGCTTGTGCGTTCATGTACCGAACGCCCCCGCAAAGCCGTGATCCAAGCCCGAAGCCCGAGGACAAATCCAACGTCGCCCAAGACCAGCGAGCTAGCCGCCGGCTGCAAGGACTGCCGCCAGAGCACGGACTCCTACCTGAGACGAGCAGGAAGATTGCCACCAAGTCCTCCCCAATGGCAGCCCCAGCATCCCCCGTCGTGCTGCAGCAGCCCAGGGAGCCCCCCACGTTCCGCGGTTCAACATTCGAGGACCCGGAAACCTGGCTCGAGATGTACGAGAGGGTCGCTGCATTTAACAGCTGGAACAGCGGCGACAAATTGCGACATGTCTTCTTCGCATTGGAAGACGCTGCCAGGACGTGGTTCGAGAACAGAGAAGCCACGTTAATGACCTGGGACCTTTTCCGAAGCGGCTTCCTGCAGACATTCACAAGCGTCGTACGCCGAGAACGAGCCCAAGCACTACTGGAAACCCGAGTGCAGCTGCCCAACGAGACCACCGCCATTTTTACAGAAGAAATGAGCCGCCTATTCCGCCACGCCGACCCGGAAATGTCCGAGGAAAAGAAAGTCCGGCTACTAATGCGTGGTGTTAAGGAGGAACTTTTCGCCGATATGGTACGAAACCCACCGAAGACTCTCGACGAGTTTCTTCGCGAGGCCACTAGCATCGAGAAGACACTCGAGATGCGAAACCGGCAATTCTACCGCCGCACCAACGCTACAAACTATGCCGGAATTCAATCACTGGCCTCCGAAGACCTGCGCGAGGCTATCAGGGCAGTCGTACGAGAGGAGCTTCAGAAGATCTTCCCGTCGTCGCAGCCTCAAGTGGCCTCGATCGCTGACATCGTGAAAGATGAGGTTCAGCGGTCGCTTGGAGATCCGGAGGTGCAGCCTCAATTACCGCAACCCCAACCCGAAGCGATGACCTACGCCGCCGTCGTACGCCGTCAAGGCCCTCAGCGACCGCAGCAGGGCCCTGTAACGCCACAATTTCGTCGACCACCACCGCCGCCGCCGACACCGCGCCCACCCGTCGCCCCGCGGAGCTACCCGAGGAAGACCGACGTTTGGCGCGCTCCTGACCACCGCCCGCTCTGCTACCACTGCGGAGAAGCGGGTCACGTCTACCGACGATGTCCATACCGGGAAATGGGACTGCCAGGTTTCGCCGTCAACGCTCCGCGCCCGCAGCAAGGTGAACGCCCTCGCGATATCGCTGACTACCTCGCGGCTACTCAGTGGAGCTCTCGACGACCGTCGCGTTCACCATCACCAGGCCGCTACCTGTCGCCGCAGCGCCGACCATACACTGGCCCAGCTCGGGGCCCATCAGCGAGCCCATATCCGGAAAACTAAAAGCAGCAACCGATGGACGTGCGGTTGCTGTCCGTCGAACTGTCGAAGATCCTCCGCTGCCGACGAAGACGCCGAAGAAACTACCTCGACGACATAACGACACGCCGCCGTCCCGACGGAGTCTGGAAGGAAAGAATGCGACGACGAAAGACGACCTGACGACGTCACATACCGGCCACAAGTCAACGCGACGCAGTCGTGATCCGACGCCAAGACCGACCTCGACGTGCTTCTCGACAGCCACGCAGTCACCGCCTTAGTCGACACAGGGGCTGATTACTCCGTCATGAGTGGACACATCGCCGCCCAGTTGAAGAAAGTTAAGACTACGTGGGAAGGCCCTCAAATTCGTACCGCCGGAGGACACCTCATAGCGCCGACGGGAATGTGCACGGCAACAATTACCATTCACGACCGAACTTACCCTGTCACCTTCGTTATCCTCGAACAGTGTTCACGAGACGTCATTCTCGGCATGGACTTCCTCAACCAGCACGGCGCTGTCATCGACCTGAAGTCGAAGTCAATAACTCAGTCGGAAGACCATGCGATACCGTCGGAGAACCCTCGTAGTCACCACGCCTTGAGTGTGCTCGAAGATCAAGTGAGCATCCCGCCTCGCTCCAGCATTGTTCTTTCGGTCGGCACCGAAACACCCGCTGACGTAGAAGGGTGTCATCGAAGGTGACCAACGTCTGCTGCTAGACCGTGAAATTTGCGTCGCAAGAGGGATCGCTTGACTGCACGGAGGAAACACGAAAATATTGCTGTCAAACTTCAGCCAGGAGTTCAAGCACATCAACAAAGGCACGACGATCGCATACATCGAGGAAATTCTGGAAAACAGCAATGCGTTTGCCCTCTCGGATTCCGCCGCATCTACCCCGACGACGATGGTTGCCGAACCAGACTACGACATTAATCCAAGTCTCCCCGTGATTAAGCAACAGCACCTCAGAAGTCTGCTCCGGCGATACAAAGGCTGCTTTTCGACGTCATCGAGGATTCGACAAACACCAGTCGCTAAGCATCGCATAATCACCGAGGAGTACGCTCGACCACTTCGCCAGCGCCCTTACCGAGTTTCGCCGCGAGCACGTGAAGCTATTAGGCAACAAGTCGACGAAATGCTGCGCGGCGACATCATCCAACCACCGAAATGCCCGTGGGCATCTCCTGTTGTGCTGGTGAAGAAAAAGGACGGAACCCTTCGTTTCTGCGCCGATTATCGTCGTCTGAACAAGATCACGAAGAAGGACGTATACCCTCTCCCACGGATAGACGACGCATTGGATCGGCTCTGCAACGCTAAATACTTCTCCTCGATGGACCTCAAGTCTGGCTATGGGCAAATAGAAGTCGACGAAAGAGACCGTGAAAAGACCGTCTTCATCACCCCAGACGGCATCTACGAGTTCAAAGTTATGCCATTTGGACTGTGCTCGGCGCCTGTAACGTTCCAGCGCGTGATGGACACGGTTTTAGCAGGATTGAAGTGGCAGACCTGTCTCGCTTACTTGGAAGACGTCGTTGTATTCGCCGAAAGTTTTGACGATCACCTTAGGCGGCTTGCCACAGTACTAGAGGCCATCAAGTCATCAGAGCTCACTCTGAAGCCTGAAAAGTGCCGCTTCGCTTACGATGAGGTTCTATTCCTAGGCCACGTCATCAGTAAATCCGGAGTACGCCCCGACCCGCAGAAAACAGCTGCCATCGCAAAGTTTCCGCAGCCCACCGACAAGAAAGCAGTGCGTAGATTTCTTGGCATGTGTGCCTACTACAGGCGATTTGTCAAGGACTTTTCACGGATCGCTGAGCCGCTGACACAGCTAACTAAATGTGACGTCGAGTTCAAGTGGGAAACGCCACAGGCCGACGCATTTCAAGAACTCAAACGACGCATGCAGTCGCCGCCCGTACTTGCGCACTTCGACGAGCACGCCGATACCGAAATACACACTGACGCCAGTAGCCTAGGCCTCGGTGCCGTCCTAGTCCAGAGAAAAGATGGACATGAACACGTGTTAGCTTACGCTAGCCGATCATTGTCAAAAGCAGAAGGCAATTATTCTACAACCGAAAAGGAATGCCTCGCCATCGTTTGGGCCACAGCGAAATTTCGCCCTTTCCTATATGGCAGGCCATTCAAGGTGGTCAGTGATCATCACGCGTTGTGTTGGCTAGCTCACCTAAACGAACCTTCAGGACGGCTGGCACGGTGGAGCCTCAGGCTACAAGAATACGACATCACTGTAACCTACAAGTCCGGACGAAAACACTGAGATGCCGATTGCCTATCCCCTGCCCCCATTGACCCGCCGCCGCAAGATGACGAGGATGACGACGCCTTCCTTGGAACAATAAGCGTGGAAGACTTCGCCGAACAGCAACGAGGAGACTCGGATCTAAAAGCCCTAATCGAGCATTCGGAAGGGCACACCGACGTTGTCCCAAGGGCATTTAAGCGTGGATTATCTTCGTTCACGCTTTAAAACAACCTACTCGTGAAGAAGAACTTCTCACCAGTCCGCGCCAACTACCTTCTTGTTGTTCCGTCGGCGCTACGTCCAGAAGTACTGCACGCCCTAGATGACGATCCGACCGCTGGGCACTTCGGTTTCTCCCGGACGCTATCGAGGATACAAGAAAGGTATTACTGGCCGCGCCTAACCGCCGATGTCTCCCGTTACGTCAAGACATGCCGCGACTGTCAGCGACGCAAGACACCACCGACAAGACCAGCGGGATTACTACAGCCGATCCAGCCTCCTTACCGACCTTTTCAGCAGATCGGGATGGACTTGTTGGGACCGTTTCCGACATCCACTTCCGGAAATAAGTGGATTGTCGTGGCGACGGACTATCTCACCCGCTTCGCTGAAACTAAAGTTCTACCGAAAGGCAGCGCAGCCGAAGTGGCTAAATTTTTCGTCGAGAACATCCTGTTGCGACATGGTGCTCCAGAAGTCCTCATCACAGACAGAGGAACGGCCTTTACAGCGGAGCTCACTCATGCCATTCTGAACTACAGTCAGACAAGGCACAGGAGGACAACGGCCTACCACCCGCAGACGAATGGTCTTACGGAGCGGCGGAATAAGACCCTCGCCGACATGCTAGCGATGTACGTCGACGTCGAACACAAGACGTGGGATGCCGTCCTGCCCTACGTAACATTCGCTTACAACACGGCGGTGCAAGAAACAACACAGATCACGCCGTTCAAGTTGGATTACGGCAGGAACCCGACGACGACGTTCGACGCCATGTTGCCGCACGTCACTGACGAAGAGAATCTTGACGTCGCTACCTATCTCCAGCGCGCCGAAGAAGCCCGACAACTCGCCCGCCTACGGATCAAAAACGAGCAGCGTACCGAGAGCCGACACTACAACCTCCGACGACGCTTCGTCGAGTACCAGCCCGGCTACCGTGTTTGGGTATGGACCCCTATACGCCGACGAGGACTGAGTGAGAAACTACTGCGACGCTTTTTCGGACCCTACAAGGTCATCCGACATATTGGCGTACTAGACTATGAGGTCGTGCCAGACGGCATTTCGCATTCACAGCGGCGCCGCGCACGACCTGAAGTAGTCCACGTGGTGCGTCTTAAACCGTTTTACGGACGCTAACGAACTTCCCTTATTTTGTTGTTTTCTTTGCTACGAGTGCTTATTTATTACTTTCGTTTGTTTGCAGCATCGGGTCGATGCTTTTTAAGAGGGGGGTATTGACACGTGTACTTATCTTTATCGGGCGACCACGTTTCGCCGCTTAACAACTGTAATCGCACAGCGAGGGACGCATCCGACGTTTCTGGAATGTTATCGATGGTTCCGTCCACTGTCTTTCACCGCAACTTGTGTAATCGTATTGCATGTATGCGCGACGCGAATAGTGTAGAACTTTGTGGAAGACACGTGGGTCCCATCGGTTAATCTGGAACATTCGACAGCTGCTCTATAAAAGCCGACGCGCTTGACCCGCTGATCAGATTTTCGACGATCGCCGAGCGTGTTCGCCGCTATCGTTGTGCTATAAGTGTAGCCTGTTTTGTGGGCACAGGTTCGCCCAATAAAAGTTAGTTTTGTCGTTCACAGTACTGGTACTGTGTTATTCAACGTCACGACCACGTGACAATACGATCACAACGCAACAGTGCCTTGTTGTTTGGTCCATACAGAAGTTCTTTCCCTAACTGTACAGGCGTCATTTTACAATTTTTACGGACCACCACGCCTTATGATGACTCTCCCCACTCAAGAAACTAACCAGCAGCCTGGATCGCTGGATTCTTCGCCTACAAGAATAAGAGTTCGACATTACTCGTAACTGTGGCAAAAAACACCAAGACGCTGACGCTGTTTCTCGTTGTCCGCTTTCTGCGCATCCACTCGACACTTCGGTAATTGCTTCGCTAAGCAGCCTTTCGGATGTTACCTTGACGGCACTTTCCTCCCTAGCCTCAAAAGACCGCCTTTCTGCGAACGACAATCTAACATTAGTACCTCGCTAACGGGCTGACGCATATTGTCAGCGTTTGATAAACAACACTTCTCACGCCTCCAGCCCTCCTAACGCGCGGCTTCGACGCCAATTCACAAAATTCAAGTTGCACAATCGCGTGCTATATCGGTGAATATACCACCCTCATTGTCAACGCTGTGTACCAGTTGTACCACGCTCTCTTCGAGCCTATGGCCTCGAGGCAGTCCACGATGACATGACGTCTGGCCATCTGGGTTTCCATAGAACCTATTTTTGCATTCGAAGCTGTTTCTATTGGTCTGGACTTTCTGCTAGTGTAGTGAGGTACGTCGTTTCTTGTTACTCCTGTCTATTCCGTGTCCCGCCGCACCATTTGAGGTTGTTGGTATTCGGAGTTTATGGGCCCCTCTCTGTTACTCTCACTGGCAATCGCTGGATCGTGACCGTGTTTGACCACCTCACGGGCTACGCTGAGACAACATCAGGGATCAATGGCACAGCTTCGGAAGTTGCCGACTTCGTTATTCAAGCTATCATTCTCCGCCATGGTGCTCCTCAGGCACTCCTGCGTGATCGTTCAAAAGCCATCCTCTAAGAACTTTTAAACGAAGTCCTGCACATCTCTGGTACCATGCAGAATACAACTTCGAGCTTCAATCCACAGACTAACGGCTTGGCAGAGAAGCTTCATCGCACGCTTGCCGCCATGATCGCTTTACCTATTCAACCGCACCACAAAAATGGGGACAAGTTTCTACCAATATTCACTTTGGCCTAGAAAACGGCCGTTCAGCGCAACACCGGGTACTCGCCATTTTACATGGTTTGAGGGTACTCGCCTATTTCCCTTCTCGAGGTTTCCTTCTTCGATGGCTCTGTCAACACATCTACATCCTCTAGGGAAGAATTCGTCTCATGACTCACTCGGTGTCGTCAACGTGCTCCCGTTAACACAGCGGCCAGGGAACAAGGCTGGACGATTATCTATGACACAACGCATCGCGTCGCGTCCTTCCGACCTAGTGACGAGGTACTCCTATTGACGCCCCTTCGAAATCCCGCCTTGTGTGACAAGTTCCAGCAACGATTCATCGGGCCATACATAACCAGGGAGAAGAAGTCGCCCATCAATAATCGCGTGACTCCTGTTGTCGCGTGACCGCCATTGTCGCAGCACCGAGGTCGCTCATGTTTCCTGTGCGAAACCATTCACGCACTATTCTCCGTCGCCTTGATCTGCGGCTAGCATGGCTGCAGTCATGTGGAGGGAAAATTAGTGTGGGTGTTTTTTGCGCACGTCTTCCCCATATGAATATTATTGTCATCATCCCTTTTGATCTAGCCTTATATTAAGTTCCGTAGGATCCTAATAATCGGGCGTGTGCCTTTGCTAGTTCAATTCCGAGTACTCCGGCGAAATAAGCGTTGTTCCAACATAGAGGTCACAATACATTGAATATTATATTGCGCAATAAAATAATTTACAGAAACATTCGAAGATCGTTTACGTAATGTGGTAATTTCCTTATAGTATGTGTGTAGCGTTTATTTTAGCATGTTTCGAAGGTATATCGTCATTCGGCTGGAAACTTTCCCGACAACTTCATTATTCCCCCCCCCCCCCCCCCCCCCCCGCGAACGCGTGTTGAATTTATCGACTATATGTGACACACAAGCTTCTCTACCATAGTTGGTTTGAAATCGGGACTAAGTATAACTTCTCTGTAGAAGGAGTGATTTGTCACTCTTTTAATTTTATTCGCATACTCCAATGAAAACCATGTCACTAGCTGAGCCAGAAGTGCAATGCTGCAGGTAGGACCTGGAGGCTTCCGTTCATGCAATCCTAGGAGATTAGGACTTCAGAAATGCGTCCATCCGAAATATCATTACGTCCGCGATTGTAACACTATGTTATAGAGACACCCTGGTGCTCAGGTTAGGCCAGTACTTTGTATTGGGACAATTTTTTTTACCTTTATCACTCTGCCGTACCGTGCAACATAGCGTATAATTTTGCGCAATGTGGTACGAAACTTCTATCCAAAATAAAAAGCAACTTTCCTTTCTTATGCTACACGGTTCCCTATTAATAGCCCCCTCCCCACCACGCCGATATGTGGTAAATTATTGTGTGATGTCCTTAACGTGGATATATTTGTATATATAGTGATTCCTTAATCCTAGACATTGTGCTCCAGGGCTCTTGGAGTCCTTATAGCAGTGTTGTGGCAACGCTCCGTCGTGAGAAGGCCTGCAGTGACTAATACATCGTCTCATTTGAAAAAAAATACGGAAGTATGTTAGCCTTTTTCTTGTCACTAAGGCATGGGTTATGATGAACAATCTCCCCAAACTACTCCCAATAATTGTTCAATTGAAAGAGGCGTCTCCAAAAAAGAAGCTAACATAGTTTCCATGTAGATTGTGCCCAAGTAATGCAGAACTGAGTGTGTGGCCTGATATTAACAAATGTCACGCAATCTTGAACAGCCAACTTTAGCCTTGCCTGTACATTGTCATTTGTAGGCTCAAGAAATGCTATGCCCAAACGTCAAAAGAAGAGCCCGGCACCTAATTTGTGTCGACGCTGTGCGTAAATATAAAGCGTGCGTGTTATTGGTAAGAATGTTGCAACATCCTCCTCCTTACACTCCTGTGTTCGCTTATGCATTGTGTGCGGACTCTCTTTGTTGCATCGCGTTAAATTGCGATGTATGCTTGTTCCACTCCTGCCTTGGCTACCAAATGGCGGCTGGCAGTATTGAATAAATAAATAAATAAATAAATAAATAAATAAATAAATAAATAAATAAATAAATAAATAAATAAATAAATAAAACATTGATGAACTGGAGACGTTATTCTGGGACGATCGCTTTCGGCGGAACTGTCGGCTGGGCCAAGAAGTGCACGCCAATGGGTTGGTTGAGCACTCCGCCACACGAAGGCGATACAATGGCTGAAAGTTATTGTCTGAGAATACGGGCCCTGGTGATCGCAAGAATGGTGCATGTCAGCTAGTAGGACATCAACGGAATGCGAGGCTACTGTGGAACTTTGAAAGCGTAATACTGTTTGTGTAGTACAGGAATCAAATACTTTCATTTTGAATTCCAAATTCTTCACATCATCAAATAACGCATGCAACTGCTCCGTGTTCTTCACAATAATATTTTCTTCCAGAGCACCAAGTTTAATAAAGTTTTTAGCACTACTGTACTCGTGTGAACTCTTAGAATTTATATCGAACACATCGAGGAAACAATCACGTGGTGAAAATGCTAATACTTTTGATAACACAGAATAGAACACTTGCACCAATCTGGTGTATGTTGCAGAACAAGCATCATCCAAGAAAAAATTTAGTGTTTAAACAAAGCCAACAGCCCTTTCTCTACATGCTCTTGTTCCTCCAGGAGCAACATATATAAATACCAAAGCTTTGTTCTGGACATTCTCACGCAACAAACTAAAATGAATCTATTTTGATCATGCACATTGTCAAAGTAAGAATCCTCATGCAGCAGCATGCAGGTAGTGAACTTTATAAAAGTCCTGAGGAGCGACTCCGCAACCCCCTTACCAAAGGAGCCGCCGCAGGGCGCTCCCACATCGGGACGGGCTGGCATAATAAAATTTGCAATGTACAGGCAATTACAGTGATTGTTTGCATGCGCTGCAACAAAAATGTAGTCATAATCAGTAAGTGACTCAGAAATTCAAGCAGCTAACACACAATTCACCAAAATACTCAGGTACAGCCATGAGCGCAGCACTGCACCAGTCTCTCCGAAACTGTTTCAGTACAATAAGATAACCACAAAAAGACAATATATGTGCTATAGATATATCTTGCATATCATTACAATGTGTATGTATATCTAACGAAGACGCACGGTGTCAATGAAGCAAGTGAAGCACAGGAACAAAGATGGAATTTGTCCACATAGTTTGCATGCCCATCATTTGCGTATCTTCTGCGAGCAAGTACCTGGCTCTTCTCGTTGACGCTGGGTTGCTAATCTGAGGTTGCTGTTGGTATGATGGTCAAGCTGACCTGTGCAAATTTTGTTTTGGCACAAAAAGTAGATGTGAAGCTCCACAGAGATAAGCGTATGCAGGTTTGTACTATTAAGAAAAAAGTGACAACAGGACAACAGAAATAACCAATATTGTCGGAAGATATCACTTCGCTGTGTCTTGCAAAGATCAATTAGAATCATTTGTAGAACACGTGTACATTTCTGAAAATTTTAGCAGTGCAGAGTCAGATCTTTATATAAAAGAAACCCCAGTCCAGGTTCATTAAATTAGCAAGGCCAATTCGTCAGACAGGCCAAGAAGCTTAAGGTGTTCGAAAAGTGCATTATCATGTCAGGAGCAGAGTCCGCCAGCGACTCCTCCGGGCCGCTGACCTTCGTGTACTAGGTATTTGACTGAGGCTTGTGCGCGAGGCTGCATGGCGACTCACACAATACAGGGGCGTTGTGCGGTAAGCTGTGGGGAGTGAATAGAGATCATGCTTGCGCACGCTTCGCAGATGTCGCGTCGCACCGCGTCATAGAGTCGTGGGGATTAGGATAAGCTCTGCGGTTGGTATACATCTAAAAGTCGTTTATGCCGCAAGGTGAAACACACAAGAATGAAGGCACATAACGATAACATGGGTAACACTTCCAACTGATCCATTTTGGGCTGTGACGCATGAATATATATATTGTCACGCGGTGGTTACGTTGAAGAACACAGTAGCAATGCTGCGAACGACAAAACTAACTTTTATTATGCGAACCTGTGCCCACAAGAAGAGGCTACACTTATAGCACAACGACAGCGGCGAACACGGTCAGCGATCGTCGAAAATCTGAACAACGGGTCAAGTGCGTCGGCACTTATAAATCAATCGTTAAATGTTCCAGACAAATCGTTGGGACCCGCGTGCATTTCACAAAGTTCTACAGCATTAGCGTCCGGCGCTGAGATTAGATAACATAAGGTTCGGCGCAACAGACAGCGGATAGAAGCATCGATAACTTTCCAGAAACTTCGGATACATGCAGGCGCGTCCCGCGCTGTGGGATAACATTTGTTAGGCGGCGAAACGTCGTCACCGGATAAAGATAAGTACACGTGTCATTTCCCCCCTCTTAAAAAGCATCGATCCGATGCTGCAAACAAACGAAAGTGATAAACAAAACCACTCCTAGCAAAAAAAAAAAAAATAAGGGAGTTCGTCAGCAGCCGTGTAAGGCTTTAAGGCATACCACGTGGACAACTTCTGATCGTGCGCGGCGCTGCTGTGAATGCGCAATGCCGATGGCACGACCTCATAGTCCAGTGCGCCAATACGTCGGATGATCTTGTAGGGTCCGAAATAGCGTCGCAGTTGTTTCGCACTGAGTCCTCGTCGGCGTATCGGGGTCCATACCCAAACACGATCGGCGGGCTGGTACTCGACGAAGCGTTGTCGGAGGTTGTAGTGTCGGCTGTCGGTCGTCTGCTGGTTCTTGATACGCAGGCGGGCGAGCTGTCGGGCTTCTTCAGCGCGCTGGAGATAGGTAGCGACGTCAAGATTTTCCTCGTCAGTGACGTGTGCCAGCATGACGTCGAGCGTCGTCGTCGGGTTCGTGCCGTAAACCAGCTTAAATTGCGTATTCTGTGTTGTTTCTTGCACCGCCGTGTTGTAAGCGAATGTTACGGCAGCACCACATCCCACGTCTTGTACTCGACGTCGACGTACATTGCTAGCATGTCGGCGAGGGTCATGTTCACGCGCTCCATGAGATCATTCGTCTGTTGATGATAGGCAGTTGTCCTCCTGTGACTTGTCTGGCTGTATTGCAGAATGGCTTTCGTGAGCTC
This sequence comes from Dermacentor andersoni, assembly GCF_023375885.2. NCBI lineage: Eukaryota > Metazoa > Arthropoda > Arachnida > Ixodida > Ixodidae > Dermacentor > Dermacentor andersoni. The sequence continues at coordinate 30,184,913 of NW_027314752.1, read as the reverse complement.
TGCTGCAAAATCCGTTCCTCTGTCGGTGATGAGGACTTCTGGGGCGCCATGTCACAGCAGGATGTTCTCAACGAAAAATTTCGCCACTTCGGCTGCGCTGCCTTTCGGTAGAGCTTTAGTTTCAGCGAAGCGGGTGAGATAGTCTGTCGCCACGACGATCCACTTATTTCCTGAAGTTGATGTCGGAAACGGTCGCAACAAGTCCATCCCGATCTGCTGAAAAGGTCGCTAAGGAGGCTTGATCAGCTATATTAATCCCGCTGGCCGTGTCGGTGGTGTCTTGCGTTCCTGACAGTCTCGACATGTCTTGACGTAACAGGCAAAATCGGTGGACAGAAGCAGCCAGTAACATATTTTCTATATCCTCGATAGCATCCGGGAGAAACCGAGGTGCCGAACCGTCGGATCGTCATGTAGGGCGTGCAGTACTTCTGGACGCAGCGCTGCCGGAACAACAAGGAGTTGGTTGGCGCGGACTGGTGCGAAGTTCTTCACGAGTAGGTTGTTTTGAAGCGTGAACGAAGTCAGTCCACGTATAAATGCCCTAGGGACAACGTCGGTGTGCCCTTTCAAATACTCGACTAAGGCTTTTAGCGCCGGGTCTCCTCGTTGCTGTTCGGCGAAGTCTTCCGCGCTTATTATTCCAAGGCAGGTGTCGTCATCCTCGTCATCTTGTGGCAGTGGGTCAATGGGGGCGCGTGATAGGCAATGGGAATGTTTGTGTTTTCATGCGGACTTGTATGTTACAGCGATGTATTCATGTAGTCTGAGGCTCCACCGTGCCAGCCGCCCTGAAGGGTTCTTTAAGTTAGCTAGCCAACACAATGCGTGGTGGTCGCTGACCACTTTGAATGGCCTGCCATATAGGTAAGGACGAAATTTCGCTGTGGCCTAAACGATGGCGAGGCATTCCTTTTCCCTTGTACAATAATTGCCTTCCGCTTTTGACAACCACCGGCTAGCGTAAGCTATCACGTGTTCATGTCCATCTTTTCTCTGGACTAGGACAGCACCGATGCCTAGGCTACTGGAGTCAGTGTGGATTTCGATATCGGCGTGCTCGTCGATGTGCGCAAGTACGGGCGGCGACTGCATGCGTCGTTTGAGTTCTTGAAATGTGTCGGCCTGTGGTGTTTCCACTTGAACTCCACGTCACATTTTGTTAGCTGTGTCAGTGGCTCAGCGATGCGTGAAAAGTCATTGACAAATCGCCTGTAGTAGGTACACATGCCAAGAAATCTACGCATTGCCTTCTTGTCGACGGGCTGCGGGAACTTTGCGATGGCAGCTGTCTTCTGCGTGTCGGGGCGGACTCCAGACTTTCTGATGACATGGCCTACGAACAGAAGCTCACCGTAAGCGAAGTGGAACTTTTCTGGCTTCAGAGTGAGTCCTGATGACTTGATGGCCTCTAGTACTGTTGCAAGCAGCCTAAGGTGATCGTCAAAATTTCAGGCGAAGGCAACGACGTCATCCAAGTAAACTAGACCGGTCTGCTACTTCAATCCTGCTAAAACCGTGTCCATCACGCGCTGGAACGTTGCAGGCGCCGAGCACAGTCCAAGTGGCATAACTATGAACTCGTAGAGGCCGTCAGGGGTGATGAAGGCGGTCTTTTCACGATATCTTTCGTCGACTTCTATTTGCGAACAGCCAAATTTGAGGTCCATCGACCAGAAGTATTTAGCGTTGCAGAGCCGATCCAATGCGTCGTTTATCCGTGGGAGGGGGTATACGTCCTTCTTCGTGATCTTGTTCAGACAATGATAAATGACGCAGAAACGTAGGGTTCCATCCTTTTTCTTCACCAGGACAACAGGGGATGCACACGGTCTTTTCGACGGCTGGATAATGTCGTCGCGCAGCATTTGGTTGACTTGTTCTCTTATCGCTTCAATTTCTCACGGCGAAACTCGGTAAGGGCTCTGGCGGAGTGGTCGAGAGCATTCCTCAGTGATTATCGGGTGTTTGGCGACTAGTGTTCGTTGAATCCTCGATGATGTCGAAAAGAAGCCTTTGTATCGTCGGAGCAGACTTCTGAGCTGCTGTTGCTTAATCACGGGGAGACTTGGACTAATGTCGTAGTCTGGTTCGGGAACCATGGTCATCGCGGTAGATGCGGTAGAATTGGAGAGGACAAACGCATTACTGGTTTCCAGAATTTTCTCGATGTACGCGGTCGTCGTGCCCTTGTTGATGTGCTTGAACCCCTAGCTGTAGTTTGTCAGCAACACTTCAGTTTTCCCCCATGCAGTCGAGCGATTCCTCTAGCGACGCAAATTTCACGGTCTAGCAGTAGACATTGGTCGCCTTCGATGACGCCTTCTACGTAAGCGGGTGTTTCGGTGAAGAGCGAAATAGCAATGCTGGAGCGAGGCAGGATGCTCACTTGATTTTCGAGCACACTGAAGGCGTCGTAACTACGAGGGCTCTCCGGTGGTATCGCTTTAACTTACGACAGCGTTATTGACTTCGACTTCAGGTCAATGATTGCGCCGTGTCGGTTCAGGAAGTCCATACCGAGAATGACGTCTCGTGAACAATTTTGGAGGATAAGGAAGGTGGCAGAGTTGGTCCGGTCATGAATGGTTATTCTTGCCGTGCACATTCCAGTTGGCGTGATGAGGTGTACTCCAGCGGCCCGAATTTGAGGGCCTTCCCATGCAGCTTTAACTTTCTTCATCTGGGCCGCGATGTGTCCACTTATTACGGAGTAATCGGCCCCTGTGTCCACTAAGGCGGTAACTGCGTGGCCGTAGAGAAGCACGTGGACGTCGGTGGGTCTTTGTCTGGCGTTGCAGTTAGGTCTTGGCGCCGGTTCACGGCTGCGTCGTGTTGAACTCAAGCTGGAAGTCGCATCGGCAAGTCATCTTTCGTCGGTGTATGCGTGGCTTCCTGACTTCGTCGGGACGGCGGCCTGTCGTTATGTCGTCGAGATGGTTTCTTCGGCGTCTTCGTCGGCGGCGGAGGACCTTCGTCAGTTCGACGAACAGCAACCACACCTCCATCGGTTGCTGCTGTTAGTTTTCCGGATATGGACTCGCAGAGTGGCCCCGGGCTGGGCCGGTGTATGGTCGGCGCCGCCGCGACAGGTAGCGGCCTGGTGACGGCGAACGGGATGGTCGTCGAGGCCTCCATTGAGTAGCGGCGAGGTATTCTGCGATGTCACGTGGGCGCTCTCCAAGCTGTGGACGCGGCGCGTTGACGGCAAACCCTGTCAGTCCCAAGTCGCGGTAAGGGCATCGGCGATACACATGGCCGGCTTCCCCGTAGTGGTAGTACAGTGGGCGGTGGTCAGGAGCACGCTAAACGTCTGTCTTCCTCGGGTAGCTGCGCGAGGTGACGGGTGGACGCGCTGGCGGCGGCGGCTGTGGTCGACTGAATTGCGGCGTTACAGGGCCTTGGCGTGGTCGAGGACGAGGACCTTGACGGCGTGCGACGGTGGCATATGTCATCGCTTTTGGCTGGGGCTACGATGACTGTGGTTGTGCCTCGGGAACTGCGAGCGATCGCTGGATTTCTTCTTTGACAATTTCGGCGATTGAGGCCCCTTGAGGTTGCGATAAAGGGAAGATTCTTTGAAGCTCCTCTTGCACGACTGCCCGGATGGTCTCACTCAGGTCATCGGTGGCCATTGATTGAACTCCAGCGTAGCTTGTTGGCTTGGTGCGTCGGTCAAATTGCCGGTTCCGCAATTCCGGTGTCTTCCTGATGCTCGTCGCCTCACGAAGAAAATCGTCGATGTTCTTCGGTGGGATTCTTACCATTCCGGCTAAAAGTTCCTCCTTTACACCACGCATCAGTAGGCGGACTTTCTTCTCCTCAGACATTTCCGGGTCGGCGTGGCGGAACAGATGGCTCATTTCCTCAGTGAAGATCGCGATCGTCTCATTGGGCAGCTGCGCTCTGGTCTCCTGTAGAGCTAGGGCTCGCTCTTTTTGCACGACGCTTCTAAATATTTGCAGGAAGCCGCTTCGGAACAGGTCGTCAAGGTTGCTTCTCGATTCTCACACCCCGTCCTGGCGGCGTCCTACAATGCGAAATAGACATGTTGCAGCTTGTCGTCGCTTACCCAGATGTTAAGCGTAGCGTTCCTCTCACACGTATCTAACCAGCTCTCCGGGGCCTCAAATGTGGAGCCGCGGAACGTCTGTGGTTCCCGGGGCTGCTGCAGAATGATGGGGTATGCTGGGGCTGCCATTGGGGTTGCCTTGGCCACAATCTTCTTGGTCTTCTCAGGTACAAGTCCGTGCTCCAGGGGCAGCTGTTGAAGACGGCGACTTGCTCGATGGTCCGGGAGTACGTTAGAGCTCTCTTTGCGGTCCGGGCTTGGATCACCGCTTGTTGGGGGCGTCCGGTACATAGACGAAAAGCACCTCCATCAGATGTCACGTGGTAGTGACGTTAAAGAACTTAGTAGCAATACTGTGAAAGATAAAACTAGCTTTCATTGGGCGAACCTGTGCCTACAAGACAGGCTACACTTATAGCACAACGATAGCGGCGAACATGGTCGGCGATCATCGAAAATCTGATCAACGGTTCAATCGCGTCGGCTTTTATATATCAATCGTCGAATGTTCCAGACTAATCGTTGGAACCCGCGTGCCTTCCACAAAGTTCTACACCATTCGCATCAGGCGATGAAATCAGATAACATAAGGTTCGGCGACAACAGACAGTGGATAGAAGCATCGAGAACCTTCCAGAAACTTCGGACGCATGCAGGCGCGTCCCGCGTTGTGCAATAACATTGGTTAGGCGGCGAAATCTGGTCGCCGGATAAAGATAAGGACACGTGTCCATATATATATATATATATATATATATATATATAGGTATATATATTGTTACGGTGAAGTGAAGGAAGAAGTTGGATTGGACGAGAGAAAGACGAAGTCTGGCACTTGCCTGAACGCCATTAACCTCAGTTGTAAATATACATTATTTTACATTCGTGGGCCTGCTTTCTTCCTGCAACATTTTGGTGGAGGTGCGGGGTACAATCACGGAACTTCGCAGCGGACGTCATCTACCTGCCGCCACAATGGCCAATCAACCGACACAAGCGACAATGCCTCAGCAGCCCGTTCCAACGGTCATCCTCACTCACCCGCGGGACCCAGGGACATTTTGTGGCACGGACAACGCCGACGTCGAGGACTGGCTTACGATGTACGAGCGAGTGTGCGACAACAACAGGTGGGATCCAACAATGATGCTTGCAAACGTGATATTTTATCTAAGAGGAACTGCGAAGCAATGGTACGACACACACGAAGCTGACCTAACGAGCTGGGATGTCTGCAAAGAAAAAATGCGAGACCTGTTCGGCAGACCTATTGGTCGTCAGCTGGCAGCAAAAAAAGAACTTGCGTGCCGCGCTCAGACGTCCACAGAATCCTATGTCATGTACATACAGGATGTGCTGGCCCTCTGTCGCAAGGCTGATGACAACATGACCGAGGCAGACAAGATTGGTCACATACTTAAAGGTATTGCAGACGATGCCTTCAATCTCCTAATGTGTAAGGATTGTGCCACTGTGGATGCAATTGTAAAGGAGTGCCGGCGCTTCGAACAAGCGAAGGGCCGCCGCGTCGCTCAAACTTGCAACCGGCTGCCCAATACCGCCGCGACATCTTCTTGCGAAAACCCGCCGCAGTTCGTTCAGCCCGCAGGACCGGAAGATATCACGCGCATCATTCGCCGTGAGCTTGAGGCCATGGCTCCGGCTCCAGTTCGTCCCGACTGTCGGGAAAGCGTGCCCACTATCTCCCTTATACAAGCGGTCGTTCGGGAGGAAATAGCAAGTTTGGGCATTCCATCTCTCTGCTCGGTCCGCCATACAAACACCTACCAGATTTCTCCGGCCGCTCGCTCCCAGACGCAAAGCTTTCCGTCACGCCGTCGCAACCCAGCGGACTGGCGCACAGCGGATGATAAACCCATCTGCTTCAATTGTTCCGGTATTGGACACATCGCCCGTCATTGCCGTAACCATTGGTCGTTGCCCGCTCGGTGGTCGTCTCCGAGTCACTACCGCCAAGTACCAGACAATCGTACTTTCTCGCCCTATACGCCGTCTAGGAACATCAACGCCGACAGTGCTCCACCAAGATCTAGCCGCTCACCGTCTCCGCAAGGTCGTAGGTCCCGTTCGCCTCTCGTTCACCGCTCTTCGTCCCCTTCTGCAACCGGTCGCTTCGCTTCGGGAAACTAGGCGGTGCAGCTCCCGGAGGTGAAGCTGCATCTACGACCCGGCCCACAAATCCTCTGTTGACCCTGCCTACATGTGGAAACCTACTGGACGTTGAAGTTGATGGTGTTCCTGTTAAATCTCTCGTTGATACAGGAGCGCAGCTTTCAGTTATGAGCGCTGCTCTCCGCCGAAGGCTCAAGAAGGTTCTGACACCCGCCGTACTGGGCACTGTGCGAGTCGCCGATGGGAGTACTTCACCTGTCCTTGGAATGTGCACAGCACGTGTGACCATTGGGGGCCATTATACCGTTGTTCTATTTATCGTCCTTGAACACTGTCCGCACGACCTTATTCTCGGCGTCGACTTCCTTTCCAAACACTCTGCCCAAATTGACTGCTCCACAGGTGTTGTACAGTTGGATCTGCCGCTTCCTGCCGACGCAACAACTTGCGCTTCACACCGCTTATGTTCAGCTGAGTTTGCAAGGCTGTCCCCACAAGCGGCTACAAATGTCCTCCTGACGTCCTGTCCTCACGTACCTGGTTGCGAGTACGTCGTGTCGCAGCTTACTGACGTGGTTTTGTCGCGCAATATCGCCCTGCCGAGCACCTTAGTCCGGATCCGCGAAAACTGCGCTCGCGTGCCCATCCTCAATTTTGGATTTTCGTCGCATGTGCTGCCACACGGTATCGCCATAGCGCATATCACTCCTTTGGAAGAATTTGAGGTTTCTTCTTTGACCTCTGAATCGTTCCTCAGTACAAACGGACCTTTGTCACCCACTCCTTCGTCCTCGACGCCGACGTCGCCTATATATATATATATATTGCGGCGTGCGAAGGAGACCGTTTGTAACCCTTACGGATGAAGGGGACCGTTTACTTTAAGTCGCGAAGGTGAGCGCAAGAGCGGTCAGCTGGTTTATCAACTGAGCGTCGTCCTCTTCTTCCTTCCTCCACTCGGAACCGCAAGCACGTTCACTGGTCTTCGTTTTCTTCATGCGTAACATTCCTCTCGTCGCAGACGAAGCCCGCCGGGCGAGTCAATCCATGTGTCTTGACGTGAACAATTTCAAGCGGGCGACATGGACCACTTGTGTCTAGGCAGCTCTTCTACCACTCGCCGTGAGGCGAGCTATGTTATACGTGACTTCCGTGAGTCTGTTAATAATCACAAACGGTCCATCGTAGGTGGCCAAAAGCTTTTGGCATAACCCGCGTTTCCGTACTGGAGTCCACAGCCAGAATAAATCACCAGGGCGATAGGCTACCGGACGGTGGCGAATGTCGTAGCGTGCTTTTGATCTGTCCTGCGATGCCAAAGTGCGCAAAGGAGCAATACGACGAGCTTCTTCGGCGAGGCAGAGAGTCTCGGCGACAGTGGGATTTTCGTGACTGCAGAAGGGGAAAACAGTGTCGATTGTGTACCGGGGTGGCCGTGCGTACAGCAGGAAGAAAGGGCTATAGCCGGTGGTCTCGTGCTTGGCGGTGTTGAACGCGTACGTGATAAAAGGCAGTACGTCATCCCAGTTCTTGTGGTCGGATGAAACGTACATAGATAGCATGTTTACAATTGTTCGGTTGGTGCGCTCCGTAAGCCCATTCGTTTGTGGATGGTATAGTGTCGAGTGACGCAAGTGGGAATCACACAAACGAAGCAGCTCCTCTACGACGTCTGCTGTGAATTGTCGTCCACGGTCGCTGATGATCACGCGAGGCGGACCATGTCGCAGGATCACATATTGCAGCAGGAATGTTGAAACGTCAGTGGCAGTTGCGGAGGGCACTGCCGCCGTCTCGCAGTAGCGCGTGAGGTAGTCGACGCAAACAACTATCCAACGGTTTCCCTTGGCTGATTTTGGAAATGGACCTACGAAGTCAATGCCCACTTGTTGGAAAGGCGTGCTTGGAGGCGGGATCGGCTGCAGAAGACCTGCTGGAGCAGTAGATTGCCGTTTGTGGCGCTGACACTGCATGCAGCTGGCCACATACGTCTCAACAGATTGTCGCATTCCAGGCCTATAAAAGCGTTCCTGAATCCGGTAGAGCGTCCTCGCCGAACCTAGATGGCCAGACGTAGGGTCGTCGTGCATAGCACTCAGAATCGCTGTGCGAAGGCTCTCCGGCATCACTAGGAGAAAACGTGCGCCAGTGCTGGAAAAGTTCTTCTTATAGAGGAGTCCATCACGTACACAGAAATGGTTTGCTGTCGTCGAGGCGGTCGTAGCGGTGAAGAGCGGTGTTAATTTATCCTCTCTTCGCTGTTCGGCTTTGAAGCAGTCGACGTCTGGAAAACGCGGCGTCAAAGAAGCCACGAGGTGATCGAAGTCGTCGGCGTCACAGTCCGTAGTACTAAGTGGCATACGCGAGAGACAGTCCGCATCAGCGTGTCGTCGACCACTCTTATAAGAGACGGTGAAGCTGTATTCTTGCAGTCGGAGCGCCCAGCGCGCAAGGCGGCCGCAAGGGTCACGAAGATTCACAAGCCAACACAATGAGTGGTGGTCGGTGGCCACTGTAAAGGGGAGTCCATACAGGTAAGAACGAAACCGCTGAACCGCAAATATTACCGCGAGGCATTCTTGTTCCGTCACAGTGTAATTCTGCTCGGGCCTACTTAATGAGCGGTTTGCATATGCGATCACGTGTTCGCGGTCACCGTAGCGTTGAACTAGGACGGCACCAATACCTATGCCACTGGCATCTGTATGGAGTTCTGTCGGAGCTGAAGGACTGAAGTGTTGAAGAACCGGTCGTGACGTCAGCAGGAACTTCAACTGACGAAAAGAAGAGTCACACTCCGGAGTCCACTCAAAGGGGGTGTCCTTCCGTAGCAGGCATGTCAGCGGATACGCAATGTCGGCGAATTTAGGAATAAATCGGCGGAAATAGGAACAAAGCCCCAGAAAACTACGGAGCTCCTTGACAGAGCGCGGTGCACTGAACGCTTCACCGGCTACTGTTTTCTGGGGATCAGGGTGGATGCCATCCTTGTCGACGAGGTGCCCAAGCACAAGGGTTTGGCGGTCTCCGAAGTGGCATTTCTTAGAGTTTAACACTAGACCAGCGTTTCTGATGCAGTTCAGGACAATATCCAGACGCGAGTTGTGTTCGCTGAAGGTGCGGCCAAAGATGACGACGTCGTCGAGGTAGCACATGCAGATGTTCCACTTCAAGCCACGCAATACAGTGTCCATAAATCTCTCGAAAGTTGCCGGAGCGTTGCACAATCCAAATGGCATCACATTAAATTCGAAGAGCCCGTCAGGGGCTACAAAGGCAGTCTTCTCCTTGTCGTCAGGATGCATCGGAATTTGCCAATAGCCGGATCGTAAATCTACTGAGGAAAAGTAAGAGGCGGAATGAAGGCAGTCTATTGCGTCATCAATACGTGGGAGTGGGTACACGTCCTTTTTTGTTACAGCATTCAAACGGCGATAGTCGACGCAAAACCTCCAAGATCCATCTTTTTTTTTAACAAGAATCACTGGAGCTGCCGACGGACTTGCTGACTCTTGTACGACTCCCTTTTTCATCATTTCGTGCACTTGTTCGTTGATAATCTGGCGCTCTGATGGTGAAACACGATATGGCTTTTGTCTAATCGGATTTGCCGAACCCGTGTTGATGGTATGGCGCGTTCGAGACGCAGGGATCGCAGGTATATTGTGCTTCTGCGCAAAGTCGAATACCGAAACGTGCTTCGAAAGCACACCCACTAACGTTCGGCGTTCACTCGTGCTGAGCGATTTATTTACCATCAACAAAAGGGCCGTTTCCGAACTGTGGCCATCAGGTTCTTCCAGCACATCTGTAAGTTCAGCCACTGATAAGGACGCGTGTTCCCTGGCGAAGGCTAATTTCATGCCATCTGATAGTATAACGGGCTCCTTAGAACAGTTTACGGTCCATAAGCCAGTGCGTCCACCTTTGATCGACACCACACAATGTGGCACCAACACATTCTTCTTCATACAGTTAAAGTGCATCGGTTCTACGGTAGCTTCGAAGCAGTCGGAATCGGCGCCGCAACAGACAACGGGAACGCAAACGGTAGATGATGCAGGTATGACCGTATCACCACAAACACACAGTGTAGTTTCGCGATCTACAGGGTTCTCCAGGAGTCCTGATGGAATCCTACCACTTAAGAGTAGTTTTCCTGTGCGGCAGTCGACAGTAGCACCACACTCCCGCAAGAAGTCCATGCCGAGAATAACATCATGAGTCGACCGAGGAATAATTACAAACTCTGTCGTAATAACATGGCCTCCCAAAAATACGTCGGCACTACACACACCAATAGGTCGCAATGGCTCACCACTCACTCCACAGAACTTTGAATCTTCGTCCCATTTAAACAAAACCGTTCGCCCTAACACGTGTTTAAAAGAGACACTCATGACGGAAATTGTTGCGCCTGTGTCCACCAGAGCCATCACAGGGACATTATCTACAAGCACGCGCACTTTGTTTTTCAGCATCAACACAGGAGGTATTTCTGTCAGTAGCACGTCTCCAGCGACCTCACCTCCATCGGCCACGCTAGCTAGTTTTCCGGTGACGAAGGGGATGTGGTGCGATGCCGCGGTGAGGGAGAACGGGGAGCACGACGTTGCGGTGGGGGTGTCAAACTCCTGTCAGATGCCGGGGAGCGATTCCGGGAGCCGCTGAGCCAATACTCGTCGCCAGATGATACGTGTGCTGGCCACGGGGCAGCGTGTGACCGTTCGGGGGGCCGAGAAATCTCTGAGGGCTGGCCATACCGCGTGGTCATACGCTGGTTGCAAAACCGCGATATATGACCCGGGACGCCACAGGAATAACACACCGGGAGAGGTCGAAACCTTGGTTGTTCGTCGATGAAGCGGATATTATCATTTTCCCGCGTGTAGTGGGTTGGTTCGTGGCGTGTGTCACGACGATACATCGGGCGTCGAGTAGGCGTGCGTTGAGCGCGTTGGTCATAGCGCGGAGTCGGAGGGCGTGTTGTCATCCTCGGCTGTGGGGCTGCGCTGTACTCTACGGCCGCTGCGGTAACCATCGGTTGCCAAGGGGCCGAATGTGGCGTCATCATAGCCTCACGTGACGTGTACACGCCATGGTGGTCAGCAGTTGAATGCAACTCCTCGCGGCGGGAAAGTTCCCCGCGGACGATCTGTCGGATGGTGGAAGAAAGGTCGAGGCAAGGACTCATGTCCACACTGGCAACCGTCGTAACGTTTGCCAATCGACCAAACTTTGGCACAATCCGACGCATCTTGAGCGTTTCAAAAGTTCTGCAGTGCCGAATGACGTCAGACACAGAACTAAGGCTATCCTTTCCAATTAGAAAATTGTACACATCCTCAGCCACTCCTTTCAGCAAATGTCGGACTTTATCTTCTTCCGACATGCGAGCACTGACCACCTTGCAAAGCTTTAATACTTCTTCGATATATGTTGTGCATGTCTCACCTGGTACCTGCGCCCGTTGAGACAGTGTCTGCTCCGCACGCTTCTTTTTGGCGACTGAGTCACCAAAACAAGCCTTTAGCTCGTCAACAAAATGTTCCCACGTCGTAAGCGCGTCCTCGTGGTTCTAATACCACACGAGGGCGGTATCGGTCAGGGAGAACACCACATTGGTGAGCTGAGCGGTTGCATCCCACCCGTTGGATTGGCTCACTCGCTTGTAGTGGACGAGCCACTCGTCGGCATCTTCCCCCGCTTTGCCTCCGAAGGTGGGTGCAGCTCGGTAGTACGGCAGTGGACTGCTAGGCGCTGCCCTCGGAGTGGCTCCTTCTTCTGGCATGTCGAAGATGGTCACGGCTGATGGCGGGAGGCCGGCAAGTGGATGGCTTCGACGAAGCTGCGGCAGTGATGGCTCCGTTGTTGTGAGCGATACCCAGCACCTCCACCACTTTGTTGCGTGCGAAGGAGACCGTTTGTAACCATTACAGATGAAGGGGACCGTTTACTTTAAGTCGCGAAGGTGAGCGCAAGAGCGGTCAGCTGATTTATCAACTGAGCGTCGTCCTCTTCTTCCTTCCTCCACTCGGGACCGCAAGCACGTTCACTGGTCTTCGTTTTCTCCATGCGTATATATATATATATATATATATATATATATATATATATATATATATATATATATATATATATATATATATATATATATATACGCATGGAGAAAACGAAGACCAGTGAACGTGCTTGCGGTCCCGAGTGGAGGAATATATATATATATATATATACAGGCATGTGCAGGTTGATCAAAAATTTACTTTTATCAGTGCTCAAACCAACTTGTTTCCGATTTGAAGAGGATGGTAGATGTATCCCTAATGCAACTTGAGCCTTCTTTTTTATATAGTGATGATCTATTAGCTCACGGGCTGTTTCATTTCTATTTCTGCCAATAATCTTATCGTCAGATAAACATGGTTTGCTGATGCAAGCCTTGCAGTGCGCTGGCAAATCTGCCGCGACATGATTCAACAGATTTGGTTCGTGTTCCCTGGCTCGTTCATATATGCAGCGTCCAGTCTGTCCTGTGTAGGTCTTGCCGCACTCAAAGGAAATTTCGTACATCACCGCCGTGGCACATTTCCCGTAGGACGTGCCATAGTTCTTGCCACAGGCTTGCGAACCGGTCTCCTCGCGAGTGGTTCTCGAACAGCATCGACCGAGTTTGGCGGGGGCAGAAGCGGCAATGGGTACGCCATGCCGAGGTGCCACTTCTTGAGGGGATAGGAGAATTTATGAATATAAGGAATGGCTGCACGTCCTACGGATCTGGCACTTTTTTCGTCCCTTGTGGCGCTGCTACCTTTAACTTTTCGTAATAGGGTTCCAGTGACTGATGTCGCCAACGAGTTAGGGAACCATGCTGCTTTAAGTGGCTTGATTTTAATATTGAACAAGGCCTGCATTGTGTTTGTGCACAATTTTCTAGGGCAGACTCCAAGCAGAGCATAGTAATTCCATGCTTGACAATTTTGGAGTGCCATGAATTGTACGGCAGCAACCCTTTCTTGGTGCGTGGGAAATATTTCCAACAAGCTTTTCCATCATGAAAGGTTAATCTTAAATCTAAAAACTGCAGGGTGTTAAGCTGTGGCACTTCATGCGTAAACGAAAGCCCTTGACCATTGTCCCTAAAATGTTCAAAATATCATCGCAGCGCTTCAATTAGCTTTGTCTGTCAAAAGGGCTTAAGAAGTCGTCCATGTATTTAAAGAGTACATATAATATTTCAAGTGCTGTCCCGTTTAAGATCTCATCGATGTTAGCCGTGGTGCAATACACGAACCAAACCAAATGCCGCGTTTCTGCAAGAAAAGCTGTTTGTCAAAGCAAATAAAGGTACTACTAAGATCGGCTTGCAATAGTCTTGAAAAGTCCTCAAGCGTAAGACCGGCTGCATTTTGAAAAGCTATGGTGTGGCTTTCTTCTATGCACGTATTTACCGAAAGAAAAAGTACATCATGTGGAATTGAATAAAACAGATCCTCAACATCCACAGAAAACGCATTGCCCATGGATTGTTAGTTTCGTAGAAATTGCGCTATGCCTTGTGAATGGCCTGTCGAGTAAGGGTCATTTACTATAGCAGATTTTAGCACCTTTAGAATATGCCTCCTAAAGTAAAACTCTTGCTTGGGCTACTTGGTTCATGCGTGAGCTCATGCTCCGGTCCTGTCGTTTGTGTTCTTCTTGAGTCCTGGCCTTCTGCGCCTTGCCTTTACTAATTCATGCCTACTAAGTAACAACTGCCACGTGTCTTGTTCGCTCACGATGATCTTAAACGGCACATAAAGCTTGTGCGTCTTTGCACTGAAAAATATGTGTAGCGCTGTAGCTCTTTCATTGTTAATATCTTTGGCCTTGCCCAAGTTGAGCATCTTACATAGCTAGGCAACTTTACCCTTTACCTTTGATTAAGATTTCCCAATCCGCACAATTTTTTTGTTTACAGCCACTGCGGCTTTCTCATTGTACAATCCTCTAGGAACAACCATAAAGCACCTATCTTTGTGTGCTTCCAAAATAACTGGGTTATTATCTTTGTGAAACGTAACAGCCTTCCGCAAAACAACAGCATCACGACTTGACCTACACTCTCAAAAGCTTTTTTCTAGACAGCCCACACCATCAAACAAGGTTCCTTCTTATTCGTCCTGGTGAGCTTTCCTAGCCACATTGCTGCTAGAAGCTGCTAATTCATGCACAAGAACACTGGGCTCAATACTATACTTAGGTCTTTTCATAAGAAGAGTTGTGGCATCCTATGGATTGCTGGCATTTCCCAGCAGCACCAGGTTGTTTGTTGCTACTTTTGTCTTCGTTCCACCACAGGCTTTGCGCAGCTGTCCTAGGACTTGGTTCCACCACTACTTCGTCATATGATGGATGACGCGCTAGACGCCTAACTTACGGCCAAACAAAACATGTCTTTTAGCAAGCACCCACTAGGCCAACGAGCATTTCTGTTGGTATACATCTCGTGTAAGCTTGCGTGCCTGCCGGAATGCTCCAGAGCAAGTAATTTGGCATGATTCAGTTAATCCTGCCTCGAGAGGGGAGGGCCCGGGAGACATACGCGGGACGTGAGGCACTCAACTTCATTCCCTCGTATCCCCGAGTGACCAGGTATCTACTGTATCCACAGATTTATGGAAGGTGGGCATCAACGTAGTTAGCTAGTGTATTGAAATGCGTGTCCGGAAAGTCACGGGCCACGAGGACTCGACAGGCTGCAACTGTATCTGCGCGTATTGATAAATTACGGGTATGTGGGTTGGGCATGGGAATGTCTTCCACAACGGCAATGGTTTCAGCCAGGCGTTGCGTGCTGAAGCTGTAATGGAAGCCCCAGGAGTGTGGAACTTCATCGGAAACTATTTCTCTCCTGTAGCCCTCAGAATTTTAGGGCGGATATGCGTCCGGGTACAGGCTGCACTCCTTTGCTTTGCTGGAGACGGTGGACTCGTGCTTGACGTCGTCCTGGTTAGGTGTCTGCATACATGCGCTGTGGTACAGGTTCGATGGAGATCTGGCCGAGCGTTATCCATGAAGGCCAGCTTGCTTCGAGTGCGAGTCGTGGAGGTATATATCAGCCCAGCTTACTAAGGAGGACGTGTTCTTGTCAGAAGAAATGGAGATCGGTGAATCCTGCTTCGCGGTACAACAGAGGAAGCTCGTCGAGTTTAAGAAGGATCGCAGTATCTGGAGCCTGAGCAGACGGCGTATTGAAGGGTACCTAATATAGTGCGAGCGATTTGCCGAAGCGACTTGGCAATTTCTATATACGGATACTGAACCATGATGCGGGATATGACTAGCGCCATTGTCATGTGCCTGAGTTGGTGTCCTTTCATGGCTCTTAGCTTGCGCGCAGTGCGTTTCTTCACACGGCGAGCGTGCAGTAACTGGTTGGTTGTATGATGAAGTCATTCCTTGGAGTTGCCATTGTCTTGCAACCAGAAGCCTTGAACTTCTAAACAAAGCTTGCTCGGAATGAGTGTGAGGAGTGTGCAATGAGTGACCGATCTTCCCGGGCCTTTAGAACGGTCCTGTTCGTGATGACGACGAAGTATTCGGATTTGGCACCGGTAGAGTGAGCCCTCTTTTATGAAGTAGCGAGAAGTGGCGTCAATGGCCAATTTAAGTGCAATGGAGAACCGTTGCAGGTCGAGAGGGTGATGTCACCTGCACATATTCTGAAATTAGGGTCTAGCACAGCTCTGGCATGACGCGTCAGTCAGTTCGGAGCGATGAAGAGGGTTTGTGACAGAATCGGCCCTTAGAGGAGGTATCGTGTGTCTGCTTTTACCCCATTTACTTTCGCGGTAACGGTGTGGTCGTTAAGCAATGTTGAACGTATTTATGTAGCACCTCTGTCGGTTCAATCTCTCTAATGGCCCCGAGAAGTGCTTTGCTGGCGATGCAGTCAAAAACACGCTTGATGTTCAGGCCAACTATGGTGCGCAGTTAAGAGGTAGGGTATTCAGTGTACACATACTGTAAAACATGCATTGCATCTTGCATAGACATATGTTCTCGGAATACAATTACACGTGAATTCACCGGATATGTCATAACCTGTTTCCAGCTTAGTCGCAATTGTGCCATGCACTCCATGATTTTGCCTGGACACGACACTGTGGAAATGGGGCGGAGAATCACTATTTCGTGCGGGGGTCTTATTGGGCTCGGGAATAGCAATGATGGTGGACATTAAGCTCGCATCAGGTACATTGCCTTTGTCGCAAACTTGGTTGATAGTTTGGAGAAAGTATAGCAGTTGAGTGTCGTGTAAACTTCGCAACATCTTGTTGGTTATCCCGACCCGTCTGGGTGCTGTCTGCCGTTTACAGGCATTGATTGTCATTCGCAGCTCACCCATTCAGAATGTGTTGTCGAGATCAGAAGTATGGTCTTTCCATATATACAGGTAGAGGTTGTGTGCTACGAACAGTGGTACCTGTTGGGAAGAAGTGGTCAACGATTTGTTCTGCTAAAGTTTTCGAGTCAATTCTTTTCTTTAGTTGCATAATCTCTAGGTGGTTCTTTGGATTGGGTTGCCCAATCAGGGTATGAAAGTTAACACGCTCACCTCTTGTGTAGGTTGTCACTAACGTGCTCGCAGATATGCAAAGAGCTGTTGGTGGCCAACTCGTTCGCATACTACTGAGCATCTTCGGTCATCTGTTCTATGAGCGTTCCGAATGGCTTGTTTAGTTTGTTGCGTTTTCATCTCCGTAGTAATGTTTGCCTTTTTTCCAAGAGTGTTAAGAGCTGTCCATCAATGTATGGGCGGTTTTAACTGCTTTGGAGATCTGTGTATGTGCTGTGTGGAGAAAGTGATTCCACGCACCTAATGTAGTCGTCTACATGCTTTTTGTACGGACCTTCCGAAAGGCGTCCCAGTCTGTGAGTTCCGTCAGAATGGAGTATTCAACACGCTTGGGAACTCTTTGACGATTAGGTAAGGAAACGTAATTTGCAGACTGCAATGATCTCTGCTGAATGTTTCGACCAGATTGCACCAGTCAGGTGTCTTTCTTGTCCTGCCCCATGCCAAATCGGGATTCATGTCGCGTCGTACAGAGTTTCCTGTTTCGGCGGGTGTCCTGACATCATTGAGAAGATAAATATGGTGTGTGTGTGTGTGTGTGTGTGTGTGTGTGTGTGTGTGTGTGTGTGTGTGTGTGTGTGTGTGTGTGTGTGTGTGTGTGTGTGTGTGTGTGTGTGTGTGTGTGTGTGTGTACCATGTCGAGAAGGATCTTCCCGGCCTTTCCAAAGAGTCTGAGTACCCCTAGCAGGCATGATGGCTATTTAAATCGCCTGGCCACAGCAAGTCGGACTTTTTAAGCTGCTTGAGGAGGTGGTGCCAAGGGGTCCATCGAATTCTTCTTAGGTTAGCGCTAGGGGTTCATTACATTAAAGTCGTGCTCTTGTAAAAATTGGCAGTTTAGGCTAAAGCTTTCTTCATTGGCATTATTACTTAAGGTGGCGGAGAGCTTCCTGCAGAACGGTGTGTCGGTAGGATACCAGCGTAAGTCCTAATTTTGTGTACGACCTGTTCGATCGAATGCCTGCGTTTTTGTGGAATGCTAGGAACACTGTAGGTTGTATAGCCTGATAAGGAGATTGACGATAGGTGTTCCTAAAGAACTATAATATCCGAATTACGTGTGGTTCACGTGATGAACTGTAAGATGGAGTTAGTTTTACGGCGAGTTCTCCTACAGTTTTACTGCCAGACAATGATCCCCGCACTGTACTGGGACGGAACGCAATGGGAATTATTCCGCATGGTCATTATTGTCATTGACTTGCTTGTATGGGCGTATTTTGCCACGTGTTGTACCGCATCTGCTCATACATGCTGCGCTTAAGAGGACTTCAACCTATTGCAAGAGCACTCCGACTTGTTTGGGTATATCTGCTTGAAGCGTGTGTATTTCAAATTGTCGCTTTTGCAGGAGATTAAGTTGCCGTTGTGGTGTCTAATGCGCATCTTTCTCGGCTTTATACGCGAGAAAGTAACGTGGACGTCCTAATTCCCCTAGATGAGCGCGAGAGGAAATCGACGTGGTCAAAGGTGTAAGGATGCTATGTAGTTTCTCAGCTTTGTGACCCACAGGAGAGAAGGGCGAACTCGCCTTGACCCAGCAGAAGTGCCTGGGTTGCTTATGCAGGTGTTCATGGAAATGCATGTTCAGCTTCTGGGTGAGCAGGACCCACACAAAATTTGGGGTATTCGGCTTGGGTGGTCCTGAGGGTAGCATCGGTCTCTTCATTGAGTAGGCCGGAAGACTGCAGATATGGGCTGCTTTCCAATAGGGGGTGCGGTGAGGTATCTCGTAGAGCTTCAAAGCGGCTTTGGAGCTGTAGTGAGTGGTAGTTTTGGGTGTTTCTTTAGCTGCTTTGGTTGTCCAACCGTGGCTCGTTTAGTGGTATTGGGGCTGAGCGGAGTCCTTTGGTATGGCATTGAGTGGTCTCTTTTCTGCAGTGAGGCGGGTGAGGTTGTCAGCCTGCTGTTTTAGGGGCACGGCGGGTAGCGAGCACCATGCGGTCCTTCGCAGTGGAATCATCTAACATGACGTTCGTGCGCTGTTTGGTCAGGTCATTGGTCGCGAAGGAACTGTTTACCACATGTCTGACAACGTTTGCATTCATCAGCCGTGGGACACACATCGGCGCGGTGGCAGATAGTGAAACAAATGTTGGACTGTACCACGCGAGTGCAATAACTGTGTGTCTTTGTCAGTCACACGCCAACCTTGACTTCCTTGGCCACCGCGGCTCCCTTTCCAGATATGAGTATAGTCTCTGACTGGACTAGTAGCAGTGTGCGTGCTGTGCTTCGGCTGCCACTCCGGCGGTCACATCGTGGCGTTCTCCGTCAAGTGTCAGTGAGTGCAACACAGAAAGTTCCTGAAGCGCCGAATCCTGTCAACTAGTCGCCGCGACGAGGTTCTAGAGCTGCCTGACATATGTTTACGTCACGCAACCACTACGGCATGAGCCCGGCAGCGACGCCAATGGCGTTGGTGACTTGAAATGTCGCATTCTTTGCAAGGTGGAGTTATGTGCCCAGCTTCATGATGACTGTTTGAGGGCTAACTAGGAGTGAAGTAACTAGGAGTGAAGTTGTTTTCTTCGATCTGGTCTAGCAAGATCTCCGTGGATGCTTCTTTGTTCAGGACGCCCGAACGTCCAGTTGCGTTCCCCCGAGCCGCTGGAGAGGCAACGGTGGTCAGGGGTAGCTAGGCGGCCATGTCACAGACACAACAAACGGCATCCAAATCGAGACTCCACTACTCCGGCTTACCCTATCTGATTTCTATGGGGTACCGGAACACTGGATGCCTGATCGAGAAGATTGAGTGTAGTATGTCCGATAGGCACGGTATTTCGGGTGAAAATCGTGGAGCCGTAGTGAGGTGCGCCCTCTTAGCAGCGGAAACGGAGCGAACTTCCTCTGCTATGCCTTCATGATTGGAGGAGGCAGCCCGATAAATGAAAATGATAAAAAAGAGAGACGACAAGCACGTTCGCCGCGAGCACATCAAGTGTCTTTCTCGGTTTGTTTCCACCTTGCGCTGCCCCAAGAGTGAATGAAAACCGATTTGCTCATTTCATCCCTCTTTTGAGCACACTGGGATGTTTAGCCAAAGCTAATCTGGGGCCCTACAACGTAGAACGATTCCAATATGTTTCTATTCCAATCTTCTGACATCAAATTTGCGTAACCACCGACGCAAGCAACGGGCGGTCACTCGCAGGGTTGTCTGAACAGACCAATCAAACGCTTTTCTCGTTCATAGGAGGTAACTGTTATTTCCTTGAATAACGAATAACATTGCCTACACTGAGCGGCTTGTCGTATCTAATTGGCCGACAAGAGGCGAGGAGAACGCTCAAGTGGAGAGGGATTCACCGGGGTAGAGCCAGTGCACTGAAAGTCGATAACCGGATGAAGAGGGTGGTGCCGGCGTCTGTGATTGGTCGGCTTTCCCTTACTTAGCTTGTGGTGGCTGGTCGAAAACCACGGCGGCATGCAACGGAAGCTTAAGAATGACGCTAAAACTAACCCTCAGCAAAGAAGAGTTGGCAGAATGAGGTAGTAAATGTGCCGAAAGGCTCGGAAACGTTACACGGCGTCGCAAGAACATTTATAATACGCAAAACACCCATGCTTTCCTCCAGGTGCGACTAGCCAGCGTCTCAGCGATTGGTGGCAGCCATCTTTTATTCCATTCGGAACGGGGCAGCCTACGGCTATTCTGAAGAAAATTCAGTTTTGTTCGGCATATTAATGCATCTTTATCGAGTACACGTCACTGTGACGCGGTGGGTTTGGGCGGTTTTGTGACGTCGCGTTACAGGCAGATGAAGTGAGTGCAGCCCGAAAACTTTTTACCAATAGTTTAGGGCTAATGGTGAAAAGGGGTCGAATCAGAAATACCTTTGTTTCTTTTTTCTCTCAAATCATGCATAATCAGTGTGTACACATCGTATCAGATGGGGAGATATCGCGGTTTTCGGGACGTCGCGTGACAGAGAGGTGAAGTGGGCATGGTAGAAAAAATTTTTCACCAATCATAGAGGGCTGATAGCAGAAATGGAATAGAAAACTTTGGAATAGTTTTACGTTATAGCACCCCTGAAATAACTGACGCATGCCCAGCCATTGCAGGTATGCTCAAATGCTCAAGAAGCAAGCGACACTGTCGCATGCCTAAATGTTTTGGGGTCATTTGCGTGAGAAACTAATATTGTTACATAAATATTCGTAACCAATATTCGTATTCGTACGCACACAGAAAAAAATAAGATGCACGTAAGCTGGACGCAGTGAGAGTGGCAGACCATCTGTTAAATCAAAGGGTGAAACGATAACTCCTCAAAAAGGCGCCCCTACAGGACGCAAAAAAAATCTGCGTGATTCCATATGCTAGTACATCTGAGGCGATGGTGCTACATTCTTTACACAAAGTATATGTGAACTAGGGCTGACTTGCAGACCTTCGTATGACGTGATGTGACCCAGTTCGTTGATACCACTGGGTATTTAAAATTATATGGCCGTTCGATCATGGGTGGCAGTACTTTGAAGTCAGAAGTCGCATCCACACAGACAGTCCGCACACACCTGGCTAGACATGTTTACGTTCTCTTTCGAGAAAACGAGCGTTGGCTCTAGGAGACCATTCATGTACGTAAGGCGAAAATTTCGGTTTATAACTTTAGGTTTCGCATGGCTCTTAAAATCATAAATGCTCGGTGCGTATGCATCGGAGAAAATGGCTAGCACACTGATGCAAGGGATGTACCCAGCAATGGTGGATTGTAATAACATACGACGAATATAACGTACCATCTAAACTATGCATACATGTTCTAGGCACATGTTTTTTTAGGAGTATGTGCAAACAAATAACAGTATTTGTAAACAACGTTGCCATTCACGCTGATATGAGGCTGTAGTAAGTACTCTTGTCATGCATTAAGTGGTGCATTCGCCTTCAAACTATAATCACTATCGCACGATAGCGTAAAATATCAAATATATATTGAGTCAACACTGCTAACAAGCTACATGTTCTTCTTTCTCTTATTTCTCTTCTCAGTGCGTCTCCGTGGCAGTATTTTCTTGTGTAGTTATCAATAAACTTTCTCTGGCTGCCAACACGAATTAGAGACCAACCCTTCCTCACACTCTGATAAACATACCTTCCGTCAATGTTAACACTAAAGCCAATCTGCATACTGTTTCATTCAATCGAAATACATTTTGCTTTCTAGTGTAGGGTAAAATGTCCCAAATTGGGTGGCACAAGAATATACCAGGTGTAAGTCGTTTAGTGATGTTAGTGGGGATTCCAATGTTTTAATAAGTGCTGCGATCCGCTGTAGACAAACAATCAGTCTATCGGTTTACATTATATTGTGTTTATAAGGGCTCACAATT
This sequence comes from Dermacentor andersoni, assembly GCF_023375885.2. Lineage (NCBI taxonomy): Eukaryota > Metazoa > Arthropoda > Arachnida > Ixodida > Ixodidae > Dermacentor > Dermacentor andersoni. The sequence goes on along the minus strand of NW_027314752.1, from coordinate 30,162,744 downwards.
CAGCGATCCTCTCAAAAGGGTTCTTCGTTTGTTTAGTTTAAGCACAAGCTGACACTCCCTAATTCGATCAATGGGCTCCTTTATTTCACACTAATCTCAAATACATAATTTGTCTTCACCAATGAAGACTTCCTAAAGGCGTTGACGGTCTACAAGCGAACTATAGTGATAGCGTGAGCCCGAAGAATGAAACTGTGTTATGCTATCGCGCACCTTCCGAGCCACTTCAATTCACAACCAATGAGTTTTCTATGTGAACCTGCTTCTCCAAGATAGTTAGAATGCTAGAAACAACTACGCAGATACGTTATTTATGTGATATACGATCATTCTCATTATTTGCGGACGACACTAATTTGGAGGGACAGAGCATGCGTATTTACACTCCACCTTAAAAATAAACAGCTGGCAGTAATTTCCTTTATTCGTATTCAAATAGAACCTTTTTGAATAATGAGATTTGTATAGCGATATCGGAGAAACCTGAGCCCCATTGTTGCTTTGATTTTTGATAAGGAATCCACTTACCAGATCATCCGCTGTGATTTCCTGAAAATACACACCTTTGTTATTATTAACCTGTTATTCACTTTAAATTATTATTCTTATTATTATTATTATTATATTATTATTGACAGACAGCTGCAATCTTCAATCAACATTTCTCGCGCGTTTCGGAAGCACCTTCAATGGTGCCAGCTGGCCGCTCTGGAAAAGAAAAAATCATATCGGCTTCCGCGTTCTTACCAACGATAACATTCGACACACTCGCAAGAATAGTTGCTGGGTTTAGGCGACATAAGCCAGCTGGTATAGACGGTATATCGGCATCTTTGCTCCAACGAAACTTCAACGCACTATCGCGTATTCTTCTTGTCATACTTAATCGTTCCTAGAGACGGCTAAAATGCCGGTGGAATTAAAAACTGCTATTGTATCTCCATCATTTAAAGGAGGAAAGAAAGGTATTGTGGACAGTTACCGACCTACTTCGATCTTGCCTATCATGTCACAAATAATAGAAAAATTTCTCTTAGAAACTATGACGTCATTTCTATATAAGTTTTCAGTTATATCGAGTCGTCAGTTCGGCTTTGTCGCGGGAAGGGGCACCATTGCTCTGCTCGAGGAATTTTCAGATGAATTGAACACAGCTTTAGAACAAAACATGTTTGCATGCGCATTGTTTCTCGATACTTGTAAAGCCTTTGATACTGTGAACCACAAACTCCTGCTTGAAAAACTATACCTGCTCGGCTTCAGGGGGCCATTTTACCAGTTCCTAAAAAACTATTTGTCCGGCCGCTCGCAGGTGATATCTTTATACAACGAGTTATTCATCAATAACAAACTACCCTTGAAAGCTGGAGTGCCTCAGGGTTCTATATTGTCTCCTCTTCTCTTTAACATATTTATAAATGACTTTTCTTCAGCTGTTTCGAAGTGTATGATATTTCAGTATGCAGATGACACTGTCCTTTTAACTAACCATATCTGTTACTCAAAAGCAATTGCATTACTTCAAGAGAGTGTGTACGACGCAGTGACCTGGTTTGCTAACAACTGTTTGTCAATAAAGAAAGAAAAAACAAAACTGTTATGTTTTAGAAATCCACTTAAAGCAACGGTTACAAATTTACCCTTGTTTCTACACTGTCGTACTTGCCAATCGTTACAGTGTGCCCCTGTAGAATATGTTAACTCCATTAAATACCTTGGCGTTTTCTTTGACAGTGGCCTCTCATGGAATGATCACATGACGTATCTTTGCGGCAGGCTCAGAAGTGTTTCCTCGCTGCTTTTTAATAATAAATCCATTGTTCCGATGCCTGTAAAAATCACTATCATGCACGCCTTAGCATACAGTGTGTTACGTTATGGCATTACATTGTTCGGGTTTTGCTCATCTCGATGGCTCTGTCGAATTGACAGAATTCTAAAAAGTATGTTGAAGTCCATTGTTTATAACTCTTCCTCGGCCGACAATGTGAACTTATTTATACATCTGGGTCTTCCGTCATTTAAAACTTTGTTCACTCAAACGGTTGTGGTAAGACATTTCTGGAACCCTGATTTCAAACAAGAATATGTTGCTCCCCGTGCACTGCGGAAAACATTGCGTTTTGTAGTACCGCACTGCAACACAAGATTTGGTAAGGCTAGTAGGTATGCTTATGTCCCAAGAATATTCAATGACCTTCCTGATCATATATTTACTGCAACTTCGAAACGAAACTTGAAAAAAATGTTGAAGGCACTGTAAGATATGTATAATACTACATTTCTCTTTTCGTGTTTCTTGTATTTCTTTTGTCACTGATTTCAGCTGATTTTCTGTTTCATTTTGTGTGATGAACTTCACGAGCTTGTCATTTCTGTACATGTTGCCATTTTGACTTTGTTTGCCGACATGCCGGGCCAAGTCACGCAAGCCACTTCGTTGGCTTTGACGGGCCTGCCTTCTGATGTACGATTATTGTAAGATGGCAATAATAATAATAATAATAATAATAATTATTATTTTTATTATTATTATTATTATTATTATTATTATTATTATTATTATTATTATTATTATTATTATTATTATTATTATGAGGCTGAAATAATCAGAAGAATAAGAATGAGCTGGGGTGCGTTTGGCAGGCATTCTCAGATCATGAACAGCAGGTTGCTATTATTGCTCAAGAGAAAAGTGTATAGCAGTTGTGTCTTACCAGTACTCATGTACGGGGCAGAAACCTGGAGGCTTACGAAAGGGTTCTACTTATGTTGAGGAGGACGCAACGTGCTATGGAAACAAGAATGATAGGTGTAACGTTAACGGATGAGAAAAAAGCAGATTGGGTGAGGGAACAAACGCGAGTTAATGACATCTTAGTTGAAATCAAGAAAAAGAAATGGGCAAGGGCAGGACATGTAATGAGGAGGGAAGATAACCGATGGTCATTAAGAGTTACGGAATGGATTCCAAGGGAAGCAAAGCGTAGCAGAGGGCGGAAGAAAGTTAGGTGGGTGGATGAGATTAAGAAGTTTGCAGGGATGCCATGGCCACAATGCGTACATGACCGGGGTATTCGGAGAAGTATGGGAGTATTCGGAGTAGTGGGAGTAACCACGCTGATGATGATGATGATAACAAACAATGATGACGATGATGACAACGACAACGACGACGACGACGACAATGATGATGATGATGATGATGATATTCTTCTGACAACATAAAGAACAAAAGTTTGTCATAAATATGAATCCTATAATAAATATGAAACGTCTGTGTTGACCACGAGCGCAGGCCTCTGTGTTTTGACTGCAGAGAAGCGGGTCACCTGTTTAGGTTCTGCCCGTACCGTCAAGCCAAATTAAGGACTTTTCCCATAAGTGCACCATGCCCCCAAAACAGCGGACGGCCAGTAGAGATCGAAGAATACTTGTGCACGCCCCAAAGCGCCATTACTCCTCGCCAACATCAACCACGGTAACCGTTACTTAAGCGCTACCAATTGCCTAGCCGACGCGCGTCTCCAAGATCACCTAGGCGTCGTTCACCGAGCCCACACCAGGAAAACTGAAGCAAGCGACCTGTGGAGGTGAGGCCGCTGATAACCGGAGTTACGAAGGACCTCCAATACGGTTCCATTGCGATGACGAGATAATTGCAGTAAACATGTGCAAGAACAAAACGATTACACCATATTTGCGGTTCATAATAGACGGATGCATGCTGAATGCCTTAGTCCACACCGGCGCTAATAACTCGGTAATAAACTTCAAGATTGCGAAGCACCTGAAAAACGTTGTGACGCTGTGTACTGGACCGCACATACGCACGGCAGGCGGTCATTTTATTACGTCCCTTGGCCGATGCAACGCAACAATTGCGATAATAGACCACGTACGTTTCTGACTTGATTGTACTGCTAAAATGTTCACGGGAACCTATATTGGGAATGAATTTTCTAAAGGCTAACTGCGCCATAATTAACCTACTTAGGTCCAGTGTGTCTTTCTCGACGAAACAAGCTATACCTGTGGAAGAAGCCACGCGGCAGTGTAATGGTTTTTGTGGACAATGAAACATTTTACGTCCAAGAAGGCATAGCGGATAGAAACATAGAGCTCTTCCTCATCAAAAGTCTTTGCGTGGCTCGGGGTCTTGTTCACTTAAGTGATGGCTGTGCAAATCTTGCACTTACGATTTTCGGAACTAAATGCAAAAAAATCGCACAAGGAACAGCTATTGCCTATTTCGACGAGTTCTGTGCTGCGACCAAAAAATGCAGCCTAACGACAACGTCAACTGCTCTGCCAGGAACCTGCAGTGTCGACAGATCAATCACCCTCAACCCGAGACTTCCGAAGGCCGAAAAGAAACAGATATATGCCCTGCTAAAGAAATTTTCTGACTGCTTCACCACTTCCTCGAAGGTATGGCCCAAGTCTGTTGCAAAGCGCAGTATCATAACAGAGGACGCCACAAAGCCGGTATGCCAGCAGCCATGTCGAGTTTCACCAAAAGAAATGCACATCATCATGAAGGAAGTGGAGGAGATGCTTTCAGATGACGTTATTCAGCCTTCCAGCAGCCCATGGGCGTTTTCCGTAGCGCTTGTTAAAAAGTAAGATAACAAACACACTTTAATTCTGCGTAGGCTACCATAAATTGAACACCGTAACCAAGCGGAATGTATACCCCTTCCGCATAACGACGATATGTTAGATTGGCTCCGATGTGCAGTTTTTCTCCTCCCTGGATCTGAAGAGTGGATATTGGCAAATAGAGGTGGATGAGGGGGACCGTGTAAAGACAGCATTCGTAACCCCGATGGCCTCTACGAATTTCCATATGGGCGCTGTTCTGCGCCTGCACGTTTCCAACGAATGATGGACACTGTGCCGGCAGGAATTAAATGGCAGTCGTGCTTAGTGAGGATGCACGATGGAACACAGGTGTTAAAATGAGCGAATCTGACAACACTGAGTACTAACTTAAAGCATTTGTTGAGCTTGTGCAAAGCAGTGTAATACAATCGCAGGCGTGCTGGCTATGAATGCGGAAGCATTTCCAAAACACTAAAAATGCCCTAGAATACACGAGAAAAACTGCAGCGCATCGCTCTTGCATTACGCAGCTAGCTCAACTAGTAATGGCAGGTAACTCGTTAAAGCGTGCAAAATAAAAGCGATTAAGCACTGTTTCAACACAGAAAAACGGGTTGAAAAAAATGTTTCAATGTTGTCAATACCGCCATCATGTGACTACTCATAAAGACACAGTAAAGCCCTCCCAACAATGTAGTTACGAGGTTTGAGAAATATGCTTTAAAAGACACGATGATCATGATCTGTAAGCTCATGATCACGCTCACAGCTTCGCAAAGAATATTCTCATCCCACTTTTGAGCCTGACTGTATATACCTCTAATAGTATGTAAGGCTATAACTTATTTGACAGACATATTTAGACATATTTAAGTAATGTGGATATGTCCCTATGATATGTCTGTAACATCTATGTGAGAATGTATGTTGAGATGATTGTTTGTTGGCTATAAATGTTCCCTGTGGTTTTCATTTATGTCTCCCTGAACGCATGATAAATTACAGGCTAGGTATGACACACTTGCTTCTCTGCCACAGTCGGTTTGTAATCGTGAATAAGGGTAACTTGATTGTAGAAGGAGTGCTTTGTCATTTTTTTTTTTCATTTGCACACTCCTGCGAGCAACATGTAACTAGTTGAGGCACACACGCTATACTAGAGCTATGCCATGGAGGCTTCTGTTCACCGAATCCTACAAGATTGGGACTTCAAAAATGCGTCCATCCCAAATGTATTTGCGTCTGCAATTGTAATTCCATGTCTTCGAGAAGCCCTGGCATTCTACGACAGTAATATGTGTTGTAACAATTTATTTTGATATGTATCTCTGTATCCTATCATGCAACGTCTTATATATGTCTTGAGCATTGTTTCACCAAAAATCGAGCGAAAAGTATGAAGCACCTACTCTTACGTATAATAATCCGTTCTCGATAAATGCTGGTCCCCCATGTGATGTGATGGTTTTCTAGTGGATATGGTTATTTACATAGTGAATCGCAATTCCAACAACTTCTGCTCTCCAGCCTTTCAATTCGCTGTTTTCTATACTCTCTACCTTAATTGGAAGAAAGGTGTTGAGACCATCTATTCCAGAAAAAGTAATGCTGCCGCTTCTATTACGTCTAACTTTCCTCATGCAGGATGTACAGTTCAAGAAAATGAAGTCTCTAGGTATCGCATGGAGCAACATGCAAGGTCAAATTTGAAAAGAACAATTTGATAACAGCCATTCTAAAGCCCCTATATATTCATGGTATTTAGGCCGTACGTGTTTTCTAGGAATCTAGATTCTAGTGGGAGGATAATATGGCTCTGCGCCGGAGGCTTCACAAAATATCCTTCATAAAGACATTTCTTTTCAACGCTAAACTTCTGAAGCATGCTCATTTTATTCTTGTGGCAATGCTCAGTCTTTAGGCCTGTAATGACTAATGCAATGTCTATTTTGAGATTAAGACAGGAGTATGTTAACTTCTTTTCCTACTAAGACGTCAGTTCTTTTCAGCCTTCTCGTCAAGCTGCTCCCCATACTTGTTCAATAGACAGAGGTATCTCCTAAAGATAAGCTGACAAAGTTAAACTATTTTTAATCTGTTTCCATGTAATTAGTGCCCAAGCAATGCCGAACTGAGTGTAAGGCCTGATATTAACGAATGTCACGCACTTTAAAAAATTTACTTTAGCGTTGCCTGTACATTGTCATTTGTAGGCTCAAGAAACGTTATGCCCCAAAGGTCAAATGAACAGCCCGACACCTACGTTACATCCACGCTGTACGTAAGCATAAAGCGCGCGTGTTACTGGTAAGAATGTTACAACACTTAACAACTCGACACCGATTCTACGACCAACTCTTTCGGCGATACTGTCGGCTCAGCCACCAAGCGCATGCGATTGGTTGATTTAGCACTACGTCCCTGGCAGGCGATAGTATCGCCGAAAGGTATTGTCCCGAAATATGGCCCCGGCTCTTCGCTAGAATGGTGCATGCCACCTAGTTTGACATCAACTGAATGCTAGGCTACTGCGGCACTTCATATGTGTAATGCAGTATGTAGAGTACAGGTATCAAATATTTTCACATTCAATTCTGAGCTCTTGATATTATCCACTAACGCAGGTAATTGCTCGGTGTATTTCTTTAATACTATTTTCTTCCAGAACATCAAGTTCAATAAAGTCCATCGCACTTCTATACATGTGCGAACATTTAGAAGGTATATCAAACACATGGAGGGAACAACCACATTGACAAAATCCTAATTCTTGCGATAGCAGGGAATTGAACACTTGCACAAGTCTGATGTTTGTTTGCACAACGAGAATTTTCAAAGAACGTTTTATTGTTTAAAAAACACCAGCAGTGCTATTCCTACACAGGGCTGTTCCTGCAGGACTTAAATACTTCAATATCACTGCTTTCTTGAGAATATTGTTAGTAACAGACTAGCCTGCTTCAATTTTATTTTAACATATAGTCAGAATGCGCATCGTAATGATAAAACATAAAAGAAAAACAAAGCACATGAAAATGCAGGTATTTTTTAAGTGTGGTACAAGGAAAATGCTGCCATAATCAGGAGGCGACAGAGCAATTTCAGTCAGGTAACACTTAATTCACCTGGATACCCCTGTAAAGGCCTCACCTCTGTGCAACGCCGCCATCTCTCAAACTGTGTCAGTGTATTATTTATAAGCAAAATAACAATGTAATTCCTAGTCACATCTCCAGCATTTTATAAATCTTTGTATATCTCTCTAACAATGATGCAGACGATCAGTGAACCTAGGCTTATCGAAAATTACAACATAAGAACAAAGAAGGAATTTGTACACAAAGTTTGCACGCGCATCAACTGTGGTCTCTTGTGCAGGCATGTTTCTCACTGCGAAGTAGTGGCTGTTCTGGTTGTTACGTTGTTTTTGATTCGAGGTAGCTGTTTATATGATGATCATAGTGATCTGCGCATTTTTTCTTTGCGGCACAAAAAGTAGTTTTGCCTAAATATGAAGCTCCGCAGAGGTAAGCGTATACAGGTTTGTACTGTTTTGAAACATCGGAGATAGGGTAACCCGAATGCCAAGTGCTGCCGGAAAATGTCGGTCTGTTGTAGAACGCCAAGAGTAATGAGAATTATTCACAGAATACGTGTGACTTCATGCAACATTTCAGCAATGCATTCATGATCAGTAGAGGCACCCCGATAAATTCAAATGTCAAAAACGAGAGACGACAAGCACGTTCGCCGCGAGCACGTTAGGTGGCAGCCTCGTATTTTTTTTTTGTTCTTTTCTCTGCATCTACATTGGACCAAAACCGATTTGTCTATTTCGCTGCTTTCCTGGTCACGATGGTATTATAAACCAAATATAGTATTTACGGACTGACTCAGGTCCAGCCATTTCAGGTATGCCCAAACAATCAATGAGCACGAGCGTTTGACGCATGCTAAAATAGATTGCAGTCATTTGCTTGAAGAAACAAATATTTGTGAAAATATAAGTGTCATCCGCACGAAGTATGACACGAAGCTGCAATTGTTAAGTTTTTTCTGAGAAATTCGTCAGGGGTCCCCGGTGTAGCGTCCTTGTACAATACGAGTGGATACTTATTGTCTTTATATACAACATACCTACAAAGCAGCAAATGAAAACTCGGAGGAAACAGCAAATATCTTATTTAGGTAAACAAACACAGAAAAAAATTGCATGCGGTCATGCTTGGAGTACTGACACTGGCAGGGTAGCTGTGAACTGAGAGGATTAAAGCTACCACCATTTAGAGTGATCTCATGTGCTTGTCTATAGGAGGTAATAGGCCCAGTGTTTATGGCTGGGTTCCTCACATAAAATATTTGCCAACTGAGAGTGATTTGCACATCCAGATATCGCGCAACGTGGTGCAGTTCACTAGTAGCACTGGATAATTATAATCGTATCCCCTTTCGATCGCGAATGGCTGCGCTTCGGAGTGGGAAGTCGCATCGACACCAACTTAGAGTATACGCGGATCTGCCTGGTAACACATGTTTACCATCTGTTTAGGGAAAACCAGCGTCGCCTCATCGAGCCCATCCATTTATCTAGAGCGAAATTTCGGGTTTATAACTTGAGTTTGCACAGCTCCTAAAATCATAAATGTTCAGTGTGTAAATGTGGAAGGAAGTGACGAACACAGAGGGATACAAGCGACCAACCCAGCACTGGTGGATTGTCAAAAGAGAAAAAGAGACGTCTAATAACATCACATGTAAACTATTTAGGCCATTATTGCCGCCAGTTTTTCGAAGAGCATGTGCAAAGATATAACTTAGTTAATGATTGTACTGTGAACAATGTCGCCACACACACGTGTTCTATATTGCATGATGTGGCGCTTTCCCCTCCAAACTACACCCAATATTGAACAATGCTTAAAGAATTAAATTTGTATTGAGTCAACAGTGTGAACCAAGCAACATCATATTGTTTGTGTTATTTCTCTTCTCAGTAAGTCTTCGTGGGAGTCTTCTGTAGTTAGGAACGAACTCTCTCTGGCTGACTACACGAAGTACAGGCCAACACTTCATCACACCCTCAAAAACTGACCTGCCGTCAATGCTTACACTAAAGCAAATCTCCATACTGGTTTAGGTAACGGAAATATTTTGATATTGTGTTTTGGGTAAAAAGCCCCAAATTAAGTGGCACAAGAATATCCTTAGAGTATAGGCATTACTCAAGTTCCTGCAGAATCCACTGTGTTAGTAAAATGCAGCTGCCATCCGCTGTAGACAAAGAATCAGTCTTGTTGTTTACATGTTATTGTCTTTATAAGGGCTTACTGCTTTGCGATCTTCTCAAAACAGTTATTACTTTGTTTGGTTTAAGAAGCAGCTGACACTCCTTAGTGAGACGACTATTGTGTTCCTTTGTGTTGCACCAGTCTCAGGGACACCTCTTGTCATCACCAATCAAAACTCCAATTGTCTAATGCTCGCTTGCCCTGCAACTTTTCCTGTATACAAAAAATTCTCCCGGGCGCTTCACTGAGCCATCACATGGTCATCCTTACATCCTTAATTCCATCGCGATCCCGCTATAATAAAATAATTATAAAGTGCTGAAAGTGGTAATACAAGCCAGGCATACGTCACGCCTTCCGTGTTCTAAACTTTTTCAAGATCACCAAAATTTCGTGCATGATACGGTGAGAACCACGGGGGGTTAGGAATCCTTCTTTATCTAATAAACTGCAGATTTCGTGATCGCAGCGTCAGGTTAATCCAGTTATATACTTTTTCTTCAAAAGATGAACGTGTCATCAGATTTTCTAGATTTCATTTGCTGCGTTGTGTCTTTGTTAATAGCCAACAAAGTAATGTCGACTGGTGCCCCATTAAAAGTGTCTGGTACTGCTATCAATTGAACAATTTGAATTCGCAAAGTGCCCCACACGGGTTCAGCTCGATGAAAATTGACTTTTGCTACAATGACACTTTCGATCGCCAGCTTAATCAGGATTCAGTCAATCGCAATTACTGCGTAGTGATCGGTTCCAATATCTGACGTGTGCACTACTTTTTCACACATTGTGGATTACAGCTCAGCCAGCACCATGCGCACGTTGGATAGTGCACCAGCGATCACTGAAAATTTCGATTTAAGGGCTTGATGAAACTTGATCGCGATAACGAGTGGACATTTGATTACATAATATGAGCGTTTGTCAACTTCATGCGCATTGTTGTGAAGTCATTAGGTATTTACTCCTTTCACTACTGATTGGTCTTCGTAATCACAGACGTGGGTACAGGAGGCCCATAGATCCTCCGGAATGCTTAAGTGGAGTAGGCGCTATTCGTGCGCACATTAGTTAGATAAATTTTCTATAATCTTCTTCGATGCGTACTTTTGCCAACTCTTCAGCGAGAGACATCGCCTTCTACCTGGTATGCTTCGATCATTCAACATTTACCAAAAATACAACCTATTCCTTTTCAAGAGGTGAGGATTTCATTTGCGAGTGCTACAGTTTTCACTCATATCATTTGTACTTACTTGCCTTCATGAAAAGCAAAATGTGTAATTCTTGTGGCAGCTTTTATTTCATTAACACTGTCCCGTACGTGTAATGTCGTCGTTTTTGCTTTAATGTGCTAGGGAAAGAAACCTACGTATCTAAGAACTTATGATGCTCAACACCTTGTGGATTTTCTTGAAGAACACAGAGCAAGTCAATATGATCGCTTTTATGCAGAAGTTTGCCTAATTATGCTTGACGTCTAGTTACAGGTTGTTTCAATAATGCTTTTGACAACATAAACATTGCACAACAGCGAGCGATAGCGCTTCACAATGTAGAAGTGTCGCAAACGATTACAGAAGACATTATAAATAGTAAATGGTGGCTTTTTATTTGTCATTGATTATGCATGAAATGTCTCATGGTAATTTGCATGTGAACAAGGAACTAAATGGGGATGGGGAGATGCTGCAACGTAGTTTTTTCCCGGTAATAAAATTCTTGCAGGCGGTTATAATTCTAATGATATCATGATAACAATATAATTATTCGTCGCTGTTGAACGTAGAAATAAAAAAAAGAGATTTGAAAAAGCAGGCGGCCGCCGCAAATGAAAGGGGGGTTACGCGAGAAATCTTATTGCAGAAATTGCCGCATGGATATAGACAAGGGCAGAAGAGATATTACATAAAATAAGCAATTACAACTAAATGAAGTTTTATTTGCCAATATTGGTAGCGTAAAAATGAAAACGAAGGAATGCGTTGTACCCATCGTACCCTAAGCACTCCAGCTAATTCTATAGCATATTTTTACCTAGTAAATTTCTGGTTGCTTCTCTGTCTTCATGCAATCTTGGTGGTAAAGGAAATTTTGTATTTTATACAAAATATTTGCCGCCAGCTACTGTGTGCTGCAATATTTGGAAAAAAGTGTTTGGATGTTTTGGTTAGTGGTTTGTTCAGTACGCACTAATTCGAAATACATTACGCGCTTAGCGCAAGAGCTTCTTGTAGGATTCTTTCTTTTTAGTTTCTTGATAACTAAGAGTTTCTCATTTGATGGAAGAATGTACGCACATTGCAATACTGTGTTTTAATTTCTTCACCTGCAGAGAGAAACAGGGAAAAGTGCGCCATAGTTTGTCGGTACAGTGGATGTGGATGAACTGGTTGTATCTCAGCCTGTGTCCGGACACTTGTTCTTGAGTGGTGTTTCTTCTGAAGCCTTAGAACCTGTACTAAGATGCAACATGTACTATCAGATGCAATTTACAGATGTGAATTACCCTTTTTCGTTGTTAAATTAGAGAGTTGTAAACTTGATAGTTTCGTTTTCTGAAAATTTCCAAATCTTGCCAATTTTAATAAAAAATTGCCGACCTAACTCGGAAAGTTGAAACCAACAGACACTAGATTTTAAGTTTTTCTTTTAAATGCAACAAACCTCGTCGAATTTGGTGCTGTGGTTGTCGAGAAAAACGAATTTTCCTTTTACATGTATTTAGATAGGAGCACTCGAGCTAATGCTTCTTTATAAGGAGGAGGCCGAGCTGCAACTTGAGCCCCCCCCCCCCCCCCCCCCGAACAAAATTTCTGGCTACGCCACTGCCTGTATGAATATAAGGAACACATAGAGCATATAGAAAAACAGTATAAATTGAAAGGACCACTTGGCTAGTACGAAAATGAAAAACTCGTTTGCGAATTAGCATAAAAACATATTTGTAAACAAGTACATACTAGTGGCCGCACCCACTGAATGAACATATTCAGACAGGTTCCACGGACATTTGCTGAATATAGTATTTTTTCACCAATGCGATACATTTGTTTTGTTTAGCCTGAAATGGTAGGCTATTCCATATTTTTAGGCCAATCAATTCCGCTAATCTCTGGCCACATATATTCCATGTCGGTGGTATATTGAAGTTGCAAAAAGTTGTATTTCGTGATGGGCGAGCTGGCTTACGTAATATTGATACATAAAATGAATGACTGTCTTTTATGACACCAACAATACATTTGACTTTATATATTCCGTGCAATGTATCGAAGGGCACTATTTGCAATTTGACAAATATTTGTTTACTTCTTTCATTTCGCTGAGAGAAAGTAAGGGTGCGGGCGTCTCGTTCTTGAAGGCGTCGAATAGGTTCTAGGTACGTTGTGAAAGTCCATGCCATGACTCTATACTGTACATCAAATGACCTTGAATAAATGAAAAATACAAAATGCGGACAATGTTTGTTTGAAAATCTTCCCGCGCCGTGATAAGTGCATACTAGTCAGATGCTAGCTTGGAGCAAAGTGCTTCTATGTGGCGTTGCCAGTTTAGAGTTTTGTCGAGAATAACGCCGAGATTAGTATATAAGATACGTTCGAGTGGACTTAAAGGCATTTGTTTATAGACAATGTGATAGAATCACTACTGACGGTTTTGCCATGTGAATGAAAAATGGTATATGTTTTTTTGTATTTATTATCAATTTATTCGCAAGAAACCATTCAGAAACCTTAGAAAGCTCTATTAGCGCTTTTTTCTTCTATTTTCTTAATGTTGATATCTGTGATTACCGAGGCAGTGTCATTGGCATACAATAATACATTAGCGGACCTTAAAATCTCGGGTAAGTCACTGATATATATTGTAGAAAACGAGGGATCAAACACAGATCTCTGTGGAACTCCTGTTCTGAGAGGCTGAGGGGATGAGGTTATCTTGTTTAGATCAACGATTTGGTTTCGATTGTGTAAATAACAACAAAATATTCAAGTACGTTGTTGCGAAGGCCATAAGATGTTACCTTATTAGGTAAGAGATCATCATCGATGGTATGAAATACTTTTTTGATTCTAGAAAAATACCTGCTACTAGTTGGTTATAATGAAGAGCGTTGTTTACTGCCTGGGTTATTGAAAGTACTGTGGTAGACGTAGTGTGATAAGGTCGAAAACCATGTTGTTGTGGGCTTAGTACGTTATACTTTTAAAAAAGAAAGAATGAAAATGCTTAGCAAGAAGTTTTTCGTATATGGCATTGATAAGACTTAGAACAGGTATGGGACGAAAACATCATATGTCAAAAACATCGCAGCATGCTATTTCTGCTAGATCTTCGTGACAGGTTACATGTACTACCTTCGCATTTTTGCTCCTGCGCATGAATATTTTGTGGTCAGAATCCCAGGCATACTTCCATTTGTTTTTCCTTCTTGGCTTGTATACCTTTCTGCAAGCAGTATCTTATTGTCTGCAGAGGGGCTCGTTTATGAAGGCGGGCGTGTTTTTCATAGAACCAAGCATGGAAGCCTTAAGTTGTGTTTTTGTCGCTGCCGGCAGAAATATTTCAGATGAGCTTCTTGACATTAACTTTACTACAATATTTGCGAGTCAACTTCCTTTCGGCGGCACCCGATGAACAACATCGATATAACTGCTCGCGTGTTCCATATTTAAGCACGTAGGACGTAGCTATTGTTTGGATTGCTTTACGGAGATCCTCTTTCTCTGCCGCAGGTACACTTTTGAATTCAATGTTATACTTTCTTCCATACTGCTTCACTTCTATCAATTGCTTATTAACTTCCTTCAGTTCTCTGCTCAGTTGCTGATTTCCTGTTGAAGGTCCTGGGTGTGGGTTTTTACTTTATTTACTTCCGCTCTAAGTGCTTTGATTTCCGATTTGACTTCCTTAAAACTATCATTTATGGATCCCGTCAACGCCCTGACAGATGTCAATTCTGTTTTTACCGCCATGTTCGACGAGTGAAGCGCCTTTATTGCACTCTTGAGATCATGCATAGCTCTTGTGAACTTCGCAGTGATTTTAGTTGTTACCTTTACAACTTCCTTAATGCTACTTGGCGCCTTTTCTCCGAGAATTTGTGGTGCGGTGTTCCATGATAAAAAAGTTGTATCAAAATCAATATTAAACTGGAAGAACAAGGACAGTGTGCACTTGAGGAGCCCAGCAACCGTGACTACCATGTAATCAGCTGAAAATCACTAAAATACAAGAAAAGGGTTGCCCATCTGCAGCAATACAAGGGAGCGTGAGCGCATGTAGAGTGCACTGCTGCTGGCTCTGCTCGGTGAGGCATATTTAAAGTATGAACAAGGGGGGAAAGACAATTACGCTTAACAAATGCGATGTCACCACTCTCTCTCTCTGAAAACGCTCAAAGGAGCCATTCACAAACGCAATAAAATCGTCTGCGTGTCTAAAGATATGCATGCAATTACTAAAGGCTCAAAGGCGAAGTGAAAGGCCACAAATAAACTTTGCTAGAAACAAATCAGTTAAAACGAGAGCAAGACAGTAACAAATGCAGACACTTTTCGTTTCTAGCAAATAAATTTTATTACAACAAGCGAAGGTCGAAAAAATGTAAAACTTAACCATATCTACAAAACCACCGATTGAGACAACCACTTCACAAGAAAGTTTTACGGACGCGTATTGATCAATGCATTCTTCGACACAACGTAACAATTTATTACATCGCAAGGAATATTACAAGTATGCCACGTCTACCGAAAAAGCCTTCACGTCAATGTCTTCGTGCGTCTTTACAAATTCAATAAAATGATCAGAATTATTTACCAGAAACAAGTCTTTGACTTGTAACCGTCTTAACATGTCATTTTTCCATGACTTGACTAGCTTTTGCCTCCTGCTCTTGTCCAAAATGAAGAGCCTGAAAGCGATCTTGTCATGCGTTCTGGCCCTAAAAATAAATCTAATTCCATGTTTTCACATTTTTGGATACTTCCGTGCAATTTACCAAGACCCACAATGTATAAAAGCTCCGCCACACAAGCCTTTACTTAATGGCAGGAAACTCAACGACCCACATTAAAGCCAGCGGGCACAACCTCCGCTAGCCTTTCTAAAAAAAAGAAAATTTTCATTTGCGTATAGCGCAAAATCGCGTTCTTTATCCACAGAAAGAACAGAGAGATAGTGATGCTTAAGGTAGGAGTAAACACGCTTCGCAAGACGATAGCAGAACGGAGGCTCATGCCGATGTAGTGCCTGTATTCAGAAACGTTTGCCACCCGCGAAACTATTGCCTTGGCCATGCGTCCGCCAGTGGAGCGCGCTGACTGGAGCTTCTATTAAAACCGGAAAATAAACAGCGCTATCTGGTAGTTTTGACCTACTGTATTTTATCGTCATGATGTCGGTGGGTGCTCTTGACATATATTAAATGAACGACTGGCCTTTGGGCATCTTTTGGCGTTCGGTTGGTAATGTAGTGTAGTGGAGATATGATAGCTGGTAGTTTATAGAAGCCTTTTTTGGTGGCGTCTTACACGCGTTGTTTTGCGGGTATATCTGTTGATTCATGTAAAGCAAAAAAATTCCCCACTGTTTTATGCTATTTATGTTTCCTAAAGTGGCCCTAACAGGCCTAAGTCCGTGCGCAGAACCCGTACTGCGGCCACTACACTCGAAAAGAACACACCCGAGCCGCTCTCCATTCGTACGGGGCGCTCTCTGATGTGATGTGCAGCGTTCCACAGCACGGATCGCTAGTTCACGTTCACGTCACGGGTAAGCAGTCATTTGATTAATGGAACATGACTATGGTGGCGTCGAAACTATTGCGCAAGGCGAACGTTTCAAATTATGGCCCCAGGATATTCACTCCCTCAGAATTTACCCAGTGAGCTTCCTCCTCAAACGCCCGCTAGGAAACTTGATGTGCAAGAGAAAGAAGCTCAGTATTTGTCCTTTTAGTGCCTACCCCAAACTTTGTACCGAGGTCAACCATGCGGCGCATGTAGTCTGGAAGTCTTCAGAGATGTGGACACTGCTGCTGACCAATTGGTGGGATTTCGCAGTAAAATTCCGGAGATATCGGAGTAGCTTGGTAGAGGTGCTCAGTAGCTTGGTCAGCAAGGCGGCTAAACTGCTCAACCTGAGTGGGGGTGATGCCAGGTTCAGGTTAAAATGCGCGGCGTAAGTACAGGCTGAAGACATTCCGGAGCCGACGAGCCTGCCGGTGCCACCTTGAACGCAGGATGTTCCTAAATCATCTACCATGTACCACCTAAGAGGGCTAAGACGTCATCAGGATGAAGGCGATTACGAATGCGAAAGCTAAAACTACAAGCTCTGCGCATGGTGGTGGCAAGAAAGGCAACTGTTCTGCTGGGGTCTTGGATAACATGAAAGAGGCCCGTTGAACGAGAAATGAAGTGGACAAATGTGTCGAAATAGGCTTGTATATATGCGCAGAGCACGTACTCTTAGCTTTTGCATTGGTAAGGCCATTCTTCCTGAAGACATGTTAGCCCTTTTCGGTGGTTTTACCCCGACATGGCAGAAGAACTGGGAACATTCTACGTTCACAATGGCAGCAGCAGGCCCGTCTGCCCTGACTCACTTCGGCGTGCAGTAACGCAATGCGCTTGTACCTGGCGTCGCCTAAGCTAAGGCTAAGCAGCATCGGCTCCTAGCTGACCAAGCCACTGAGCCCCTCTCGAACATCCAGCTTCGATATCTCCGGAACTTTACTACCGAATCCCACCAATGGGTCAGCAGCAGTGCCCACGTCTCGGAAGTGTGCTGCCTTCCAGACTACATGCGGCGTGTCCTTGAACCCGGTCCAGTGTTTGATGTCGGCTCTAAACGAACAAGCGCTGGTCATCTTTCTCTTGTATGTAAAGTCTCAGAGCAGGTTTCTGAGTAGGAAGCACACAAGTTTGACGGAAGGAATATCTTGCACCGGTATCGGCCTCCGTCCTGCAGCATGCCAGCAAAGCGTGCTTGGTCTTATCTTAATGATCCCTCTCTCTGTGCTATTTCCGGGGGCAATCGGGGCGCTTTGGCTTTATATGCAAGCTAATGTTGTGTTTTTTTTTATAGAAAGGCTACCTAGGTTGTCTGACCAGTCTTTATTGAGCGTAGGACAGTTTCCTTGCCTAAAATAAAAGCTCGTGCAGTGGACCTTAGACAAGCTGGTTCTTGATAAATTGCGCAAAGGTATCCAAAAAGGCGAAAGCATGTCTATAAATGTATGTTTAGTGCGAAAACGTACAAGGAGGCTATCTTTTCAGGGTCATTATTTCGAAGAAAGGCACGAGGCGAAAGCAAGTCGCGTCATAGGTAAATTACATGCTAAGATGCTGGAAATCAAAGACCATTTTCTGGCAAGTAATTCTCATGAAGTGATTGCATTTCTAAAGACCCAAGAAGACGTTGACCTGAGGGCCTTGTCGGTAGACGTCAAAGAGTTATTATATTGACTCAAGGGAAAATCCGACATCCATCACTGCCTAGCAATTGCTACAAAGGAAACCTATACGGATTCCTGAATAGAAAAGCCTCAGAGTTGAAAAATAATTCGCCATGGTCCGGCACTCAACCCCGGGACCACCACCTTTAAGGGGCAGCCGCTCTACCATCTGAGCTAACCAGGCGGCTAGCAGATGGCAGGGCGAAGTCAAATTAGTCGACAACATGAAGCAAAGGCAAGTGTTTCACGTATTAGTTCTGCGGAAACCCGCAAGGTGGAGAAAAATAATGAACAAAGGGAAAATTAGACGTCCACCTGTTCGTAGCGATTGCTACAAAGAAAACCCATACGGGTTGTTCGAAAGAAAAGCCTCAGAGTTGACGTTATTACGTCAGAGTTATTAAATTTTCGCCACATGATGCATTGTTACTTTGTGTCGAAGAGTTGATTGATGAATACGGATAAGTTAAATTTTCTTGTGGAGTAGGTGTCTCTGTCAGTGGTTTTATAGAAAGGTTTAACTTCTACCTTTCCTCGAACTTTATTCAATGGAATACCATTTATCTGTTGCTAAATAATAATTTGCCCTGGTTGAACGCGGCTAAACCAAGTTTGTCGAGCGATAGCACGGTTTTGCTTGCGTTGGTATATGGAACAGACACTGCTGGGTGCGGCAGCAGCAGGGAGCGAATTGATTTTGAAGCTGTGTCTCGCTTCAAGGTGAACTAAACATCGTAAGCACAGCGCATACGAAGCAAGCAGCACTGGGCGTACTTTGTCCATTTTGCTGATTCCTTTCAAGATGTGGGCGCCCTCGCGGCGTGCGCAGCTGCCGCCGGTATTGTCAGGCGAAGTTCCAGTTTGCTCGTTCCTTACTTTGAAGACCACATTTACGGAGCCGGGCCTTTTCTGAGTTTTAAACCGGGAGTAGCAGAGCTATCGCTCTAAAAGAAGTCTGTGTTATCTCGTGTCTTCCTATTGCTTTTAGTCATTTGTATCTAACAATGTCTGACCATGGCATGTTCCTTCGCTTTAGACGCTTTAGTATTTGCATACAAATCTTTATCTATGTAGATAATTCTATTGTATTTGTGGATTTAACCACTGACTGTTTTGAGAAAAAGAAAAACATCATTTCCTTGCTTCCCTTGTTCTAACTGTCTAAATGCCTGCTAAAGGAAATATTACGTTCATTGACGTGAAATTACTCTGCACTGATCGCAGCACCCATAGGTGTTATGCACGCAAGACTAATAAAACGTTTCTGGCATTTTATTCTAACCATTCTAAACTGGTAAAATACAGTATGGCTAAGGTGAGCTTCATTGACGTACTTGATGAGTCTTGTTGCCATTTAGTGCGATCCAGCTTCGACGAGCACTCTTACTGGTTTTTAATTCCCGGTTATCCTACTTACATGTTAGTCCGTCGCTGAAGGGGTCCTCCGACGCAAAAAAGGGAGGCTGGCCTTCGTGTTGTAACGTTAGGCCTCCTTTTGAGACGCGTAATGTAACCGTCATTCCGTATATTCTCCAAATTTTGCCCAATGAAAAATATAGCTGTTTGAGGGAATGTAGAGGTTGTGTTCTCAGCGCCTATCAAGCTGGCGAGGTAATGCAGGACAACTGATCCGACTGTGAAAGTATAGTTGCAAACAGAAGCACAAGAAAATCACAGGCGATCCTATTTATCGAAATACGTGTCTTTCAGTAGCACTCAAACCCCGGCGCTGACATTCTTTACGTTACGAACCTAAGTTGGAGGAGCAAGCAAGCGAGTATTTTTACCATGGCACGATATGCGGGCGAAAATTAACGGACCGCGAGGAGGAAGCGCAGCGCGTGCCACCTGGCGGGGCATAGCCCTCTAGCGAGCGGCGCACGGCGCGTACTTTACGCGCCCTGTACGGTGCTCAGCTCACAGCACGTAACGAGTGCGCTCGCGCGCAGCTGCTGCGAGGAATCGAGCGAGCGAAGGAGCAGCTGCACGCCGAAAGACGACAAGCTAGAGGAGGGAGTGACTTAACATACCCTCTGCTAGGTAGATGTTCAGTCCATGTCAGGCAACCTTTTTCCTATAATTAGCCGGTTAAATGCATGCCACCTTAATATGTTTGAAATCATTAGTGACGTCATTACTTCGGCCTTCTACTTCAGCGTATTCAGAGATTTCGCCAAAGTCGTACTCAAGAGGCGGGTCTCTAAAATCTACGATTCGATGCTTTGCTGTGCGGTAATCAGTGAATTCTAATGAATTCTAATTATTACAGGTGCTTCCGTAAATCGACTTGTAACTAAAAATTTGATCTGAATGTGGTATCTATATTGAAACCTATGAATTGTGTTCTGTACTATTTTTTCTATTTCTTCTGAATTATTTTGAATTTCGCCACTGGTAATCAGGGATTTACACTTGACTTTAATTATTCCAGATACTGCAGTAACTAAACTTGAAGTCGAATTTATCGTTTGATATCATATCTATAAAAGTAGAAATGAATTTTGTACTGCGCAACTTTTTTCTTTCTGATTTATTTTGAATTCTGTCTCCTTTGATCTAAGGAGGTTGCGATTTCTAAATCATTCTAGTTAGCTAAGAACTGAATTTTTTGCGCATGTGTAACTAAATTTCATTTGTCCTTTCTGTATGCTGTATCTTGTCATTTTGCTCCCTCATTGCAACGCGGTTCACATGACCAGTGACGTGTATTCGAAGGGACTTTCGTTCGGCTCTGTCAAGGAAATAGACTTAATTGTTGCAAGTAGCGAACGTGTCTCCGTATGTCTCCTTCGTTGTCCTCGCGTTTACTACGTGCTCAAACACCCCCTTCGGTCTTAAGTTGGTGTGTGCTATGTCGAGCATTAGGAGTGGTGTTGGGCTGCGGGCAAGCTTGTTCGCATGGTGACAGAACAGAACCATCCTTCTCTGATCTGTGTGCTGATGTTACTTGAAGATCACTTTTTTCTCAATAGCTACTTTTCAGAATGCCGGTTGCTGCTTATCGAGGTGGGCACCTTCGTTGTGTTGACCTAAGTCTTTAGCCACCAAGGCTAAGAGCGGGTGCTTTGTGTTACTATTTGAAATATGCTATAGTATATGCGATAAAATAAGTAGTTTTTACGCCTTTGTTGTTGCACATTTACCGCTTCAATTATCACTCGTGAAGTTCTTAAAAAAAAAAAAGCTTTGTTCCGCCTGGAGAAAATGGTTTGGTTTATTGTGTTATATACAATCTTATAAATCAAGAAGGTGCAAGGGAAGGACACTTCTTTTTATGGCTATAATGCGCACTACTTTTAGAGAATAACCGAGATTACAGGCTAAAATAATACACTTAAGTTTTAAAACTACGAAGTGGAAGATGCGGAAACCATTCGTAGGGGTGCGCAGCGCAATGTGGACAAAGTACAAAAGGAAGTGCACGATACGAGCGCAGACTAACTCCTAGGGAATATGCCCAGTAGCCAACTCGCCCAGGTTGCTGTGTCACTGTGCAACGCATGAATAAAAACACAATTAAATAATGGCGTTTTACGTGGAAAAACATTTTCAGATGATGACGCTCGCCGTAGTGGGGGACGGCGGAAATTTGGACCACCTGGGGTTCATTAACGTGCACTAAACCTAAGTACATGGATGTTTTGGCATTTCGCCCCTATCGACATGCAGCCGCCGTAGCCGGGCTTCCATCCCACGACCTCGTGCTGAGGAGCCCAACACCATAGCCACCGAGCAACCACGGCGGGTTCGCATTAACAAACTAAAAAACGTTCTAATACCCTATTCAAGCATTAGAGAGTAAATTATTTATCTTGCGGTGGAATTGATCGTAACACGAAGGACAACTGTGTGTGCCGTAAAATAGGGGCACCTTAACTTCACATTACAGAATATATGTCTGTAATTATGCACACTCTATTATTAATTACTCTTTCGCCCGAATGGCGAAGTAATGACAGCGATCACAAGCACGCGAGGCACTTGTTCCTGCGCATCGAAAACAGCATTCCCTCCAAAGCTGGTCGCACACATCAAGTAGAAAACGGCGCAGGTGGAATTCAGGGATGTAGGTAGCTTTAGTGATGAATTTGTACGTAATTAATGCTGGCTCATACAGCCTAAAATGAAAAGTTCGTCCTTTAAGCCGGCATTAAGACTAGAAGACAGAGAGCTGTCGCCGTACTTAGTTGTCAACGAGATCATTCGCAAGCAGGATCTCGAGACGTCAACCTCATTTGGTGACAGTCGCTGAGCAGGCTAGTTTAGGTCCTACCGCCTCCCAACATGTCAAGGTTTTGCGGTGGCTCTGCTGTGCTGGAAATTTACCGCACATTTCGACGCACGATGCACATTTTTGGCAGAGCCTAGCGCAAAGCGTTTCCGTATTAGGAAATTCACAGGCAAATATGCTCTATTACCTGGTATTGTGTTCAATTCAGCAATGTTAAAAAAAATTAAATTATGGGGTTTTACGTGCCAAAACCACTTTCTGATTATGAGGCACGCCGTAGTGGGGGACTCCGGAAATTTTGACCACCTGGGGTTCTTTAACGTGCACCTAAATCTAAGTACACGGGTGTTTTCGCATTTCGCCCCCATCGAATTCAGCAATGTTACTGTACCAGGCTGGGAATATTATTGTTCATGCTTTAATGCATATTCAATGAAAATTTGCTGACGAAGTCATTTTGACGACCAGCGGGGCTCCTTGACGGTGACGCAAACGAATATTTGCGGAATATATGCCATATTATATGCTGACGGAGAAGTTGAAGTAAAGAAAATCGCCGATGTAAACTAGGATTTAGATTTAAATTAAAATGCATCGTTGGGGAGGAGTAGGGATTAGTTATGAGTACTTTCGTTTGGTTAATGTGCACTTATTTCAAACTATTGGGCGCCAAGAGAACAAAAGCGCAGTCGAGGACAGCAGAAAGCTGGGTGGGGTGATGAAATTAGAAAATTCATAGGTACAAGGTGGAATGAGTTGGCGCAGGACTGACGTAATTGGAAAACACAGGGTGAGGCCTTCGTCTGACAGTGGACACAAACTGGGCTGATGATGACAACGCCCAAGTATAAGAGCTTACTATATTGTTACCAGGAAAATTCTGCCCCTTACCATTATCGATGCACTCAGATTGATCAACGTTCTATCGAGAGTGCTACAATTGCGTGTAAAGGAAAACTGAGCTTTATTGGCATGAATATACGGAAACAATTATACATGAATAGTCGAATTTTCAAACTTCTACGCGAAGAATGTGTTGAAAATATCTGTGTTTATTTTTCATCTTGCTATTTCGGTCAGTTGTGACAGCGTGATCTTCAAGAATGAAACTGTATTTTCTTATCGCGCACCTTACCATCCCACTTTGATTTACAAAGGATGTGAGCTGAATGCCAACGTGGTTTTGGAAAATAACAAGAAGGATTGAAGAAATTATGCACATACAATATTTCTGGGATACACCTTAGCCTCCATTACGCATAGACACCAATCAGTTCCAGTAATGTAGGACGCTGAATGAGATGTCATCTTACCGATAAAGAGTTTGCAATCATTTGGTTTGTTCGTCTTCTAGGGTTATATGTTTTAAATAACAGGGTATCTAGAGTGCCCTTGTATATAACTTTAAATATAGGTTTGTTATACAGGAATATGCAGGATATTCATATAGAATTCACTTACCACACCCTCAAGATTACGTGAATAGCCAAAGCTCTGAAAGAAAAAGCGAAAGACATCGATACTGTTATTTCATTAGCAACATAAACAAGGAAGGTTCTGAAATACATCAAAATTGTGCCCCAGGTTGCATATCTGCCACATTAATTTCAGCTCTGGGCTGTTTGCGACGATCCTGATGCATTGTTAAAATTGTCTGTACTATTCTAATCAGAGGGCTGTTCTTGCCGCCAAGTTACCATTTTAATCGCATGGTGGCCAGTGAGTGTCGTTTCTGCAGCTCAGAAAATGGCTGTACCCGCATCTTCCACAAGCTCCGAAAATAAGGTATTTTAAAGTTTATTTTATCAATCCTTAACTGAATCTTTGCAAATTGTTCTTCATTTCATGGATATAGAAAACAGTGTAGAGATTGGTGTACTGTCTAACATTTAGCTTTGCACTTGCTCTGTTTACGACAATAATTTTTGCACTCGGTGTGTTTCATATATGCAACAGCAGGTAGTAAATGGCCATCCTTTCGGCTGTTGGAAATATGCAACATTGTTCTTTCAGAGCGAAAGCTCCAGTCCTCGAGGTGCGAAGGTCCAACTCCCAGTCGTCGCCGCGGTGTACCACATGACTAGGCGAGGGCAGCTCCTTCGAGGGCGCTTCGTCTCTCCGTCTCTCCATGGACGATGCCCGCGCCGGTGCGAGCGCGTTAGCTCCTTGCTGCAGGCGCCAGTCTGAGTCTGAGCACCCTGCATATATGGCTCGCCGTGAACAAAGACTGAATAACCATTTCTAACGATGCTTAACAGCGCTTTCGCTCATATAAGTAAGTTTATTCCACATTGAACCCCAGGAATGTTTGCGTGAAACCTGTCCTGTATTTTTCACATGCATTTACATTATTACCCATAAGGCTGATTTCGCATAGTGTTCTTTTTATTCTATTTTAAAGACACCCACTACGTTCCCAAGTTTGATATCCCATTCAATTCCAACAGAGAGACCGAAACGTTTTCTTTGTGCAAATCTGCTAGATCTGACCGACATCAATGAGAGAGATTTTTCTGCTGGCGAGAGCAGCGAAGACGAAGTTTCTTAATACAGCAGCGACAAAAACGCGAGCTATTCAGCTGAAGCGGACGAGGTTGAAGGTACGAGCACGAAGAGGTAAATAAAAGAAAAGAGCGTGAGGACTCGGACATTACTTACGTTGAAAACGTGCTGTGTTTCGTTTCTTACATGTTATCGCCCCGGTGGAATTGTGCCGTGATTATGACTCAGTATTCGTATCGTCTCTTGTTGAAATAAACTTTTTCTAAAGACAGATCTGCCTGCAGATAATCTCAAATGGAATTACGTTACGAAGGGGTGCACATACCTTAAGATGGACTTTGATGAAGATACAGTGAGTTTTGAGAGCGATTTTGCGCTTCCACTTGCAAAGCCTTTGAGTGCAAAGCAATATAATATATTTGTATCCCGATTCACGTGAAAGCCTTCTGAAAGAACTCACGAGATTGGGTGTAGCGTATATTCGCGTCGTCCACGAAAACAGACTCCAATGCTGGAAATTAATGGACGATAAATCGATAAAAAGCATTTGCCAGGTTACCTACGATACTTTGGGTGGCTCCTCTGATCAAAATGCGATGCTAGCCCCGAAATGATATGACAACCGCACTGCTACCCTCCTTTCCAGTTACATTGGTGTCAACGCACCTACCTCTGTGCAAAGATAGGACAAGAAGAAAAAACACGTTCTTGTAGAGTGTGCAGCGATCAATGGGTGATGTCAACTTTCTCTAGAATATGTGTTTTCTCCTATCGCTTTTCAATGAGTTTCAAACGCTGGCACATGTATTTATTCTGGCACACTTAGCATTTGGCTGCTGTATAAGCGTGGCTCATGCAGAACAGAAACCTTCAGCAGCAGGGATCATCGCCCATACACTTGAAGGAATTGCTCTTGGAGCTCAACACGAGCCTTATCCTGCACCACAATTGCCCACCAGTGCGTCGTTCTATAGAGAGTGTCGCCCCACTCAAGAAGGAAGTGTCCCTCAACGTCCCTGGCGAAGTGAAAAGACACAGGTAGGAACACTGGCCTATGTGGAGCGTACGGCAAACCGCTGCAAGGCATGCCTAGCAAGTTGCATCTATGTTTCTTGTTCCAATTGCCAATAATGATTTGTTTGGACAAGGATCGCAATTACTTGCTACACTACCATCAGTAGACAGCAAATAGGCAGACTTATGATTTGTACTGTTTTTCATGTGATACCTCTCGAAGTAGACGACAAGAAATGAAGATCTTTGGCTTGACTGAGAACCCATTTTGTGCATTTATAATTATTTCATAGGCTATACCTTCGAATATGTTATTCAATAGAAGTGTCACCAATTATCCAATAAACATGTCGACGAAGTATTTTAGCGTTCGGAATCGTCTTTCACATAGTGAGAAATATTGCATTAGCAAATGTCGCAAAAATATCCGAAAAAAAACTACAGATGTATTCACTACTTTTCCACTGGTAAATAAAGAAGGAAAGTTCTATAATAAATAAGAACTGTTGTTCATTTTCTCATGTATTGAAACATATCACCACAAACGAATATTTTCCATGAGGCGTCTGTAGGTAATAATTTGTAGGTAATCTCTAGGTAATAGTCTGTAGTAATAACCAAGGAATCTCTAGGTAATACACTGTAGCGGCGCAACTATCGCCTCCAAAGCCGGTGAAGAACAAGAGGGTTAGCGTGCATGTAGCGCGAGAATAGAACACGCTGGCACATTCGAACTGAGAGGCCGCGGTCAGTGCCACTCTCGAGATTCTAGGGTGCCATGGCTGGCCCCCCAATATATATCGTGGCTACGGCGGCTGCGTCTTCGCGCCACCTCCCACAATGTCATTGAGAAAGCAAGGTAAAATTATTGCTATGGACAAATTATTTGGCAGAGACAGGGCAAAACTATTGCCAGAACGTTAACCTAACACTTGGCATAAATATTTCGGAGACCAAAACGCGTCACAAATACTAACCTATTTTAGTAAAAATTTCATTACGCTAATTATTATTATTCCTGGATAATTTCCATTCTATAGAAATTTCCTGCTGGTTCACTGGTTACTGTAATTGGACCACTATTTCTTAGTGTCAAGGTTGTTATTTTTTATACAAATCCCCTATTAGTGTTATTCGCCGCATTATTTGTCACAACATAATAATTTCATTGGGGCCCTTGAAACATATGTAAAACTTTATGGTTGTTGAAATGTGTGCGCCCTTGGCTCTCAGACCCCAGCAGCTGCGGAATGCTTGACCAAAGCGGCGGTAACACCTGTAAAGCAGCAGAGGGCGCTAAGAATCTCTTGCCCTGACGGGCCGCCAATGAATACTGACCCTGGCAACCCTTAACACTCGAACTCTGCCGTGTGAGTCTAGCTTAGCAGGACTCTTGGAGGAACTATCAGACATTGTTCGAGATATTATCGGCCTTCGTGGATTAGAACTGCTGAGGCTTATACAGCGATGACTAAAGGTTATGTCCTCTGCTAGAAAAGCCCCCAGATAAGAATCAATACGGGGTAGGATTCCTAATCCACAAGGATACAGCGGGCAAGACTGACGAATTCTGCAGCAATAATGAGAGGGTAGCAGTAGTCATATTCAAACCTAATAAGAGGTATAGTTTAAAGGTAGTAGAAGCCTACGCTCCAGCAACCAGTCACGATGATGATGGAGTAGATCAGTTTTATGAAGATGCTGAATTAGCGATGAGAAAAGTCCAACTCAGTATACTGTAGTGATCGGCGACATAAAAAAGAGGGAAAAGCAGGCTCGTGAACACGCAGTTCGCAACTACGGCGTGGATTCTAGGAATGCTAGAGGGCAGATGTTGCTGCAATATTCAGAAAGGAATAAACTGCGAGTAATGAACGCATTCTTCAGAAAGTGCACCTGGAAAAGTTCTAGTACTATAAGAACAAATTATATTATTTCATACTTTCTGACGATCCCAGTTGTCAATGGTGCACGATGTAGAAGTGTTAGGTGGGGTGAAGTGGAGTGATCACAGGTTAGTGAGATGTAGGATTCAGCACAACTTGAGGAGGCAAAGAGTACAATTGGTCAAGAAGAAACAGGCTAACCTATATGCAGGGAGGGTAGAAGCAGACAAACTCAAGCTGGTGCTTGCAAACAAATATGCAGCCTTAGAAAAGACAGAACAAGATGACATACAGGTAATGAATGAAACCGTAAGTAGGATGGCTTCAGAGGCTACAATTGAAGTGGATGGCAAGTCGCCAAGGCACCCAATAGGCAGGCTCTCCCAAGTAACAAATGACATAATAAAGAAAAAAAACTAAGAATACAGTGTCTAACTGAAGGGTTCATATAGAGTTCGCGGAATTGTCAGAACTGGTCGACAAGGCGAAAGAAAGTGACATTCGAAATTATAACGCGAGAGACTGAAGAAGGCGCAAAAAATGGATCCAGCCTGAAATCAGTAAGAAGGAAACATGGCATAGGACAAAACAAGTATTATGCACTGAAAGATAAGCGAGGTAATACCATCAGTATTATTGAAGGTACCATAAAAGCAGCAGAAGAATTCTATACTGATCTGTACAGTACCCAGAGAAGTCACGATGCCTCCATTCAAAGCAGAAATGAACAGGTTGCAGAGACTCCTCCGATAACTAGTGGTGAGGTCAAAAGGGTCTTAGAAGACACGAAACGGGGAAACTCGGCAGGAGAAGATGGAATAACAGTCGATTTAATCAAAGATGAGAAGTCAAAATGCTTGAAAAACTGGCGGCTCCTTATACGAAGTGTCAATCGACTTCAAGGGTCCCAGAAAACTAGAAGAATGCAAACATTACACTAATCCACAAAAAGGGAGACTTCAAAGAATTCAAAAAATTATAGGCAGATTTGCTTACTCCAAGTATTATATAAACTATACACCAAGACAATTTTCGATAGCATAACGGCAACACTGGACTTTAGTGAACCAACGGAACAGGCTGGCTTCGGGAAGGGACACGCTACGATAGATGTCTTTCAAGTCATTATTGAAGAAATCGAGAAATCTGCAGAGTGCTATCGGCCTTGTTGATCAGTTTCGACAGTTCCGCGAATGATCACTTATTGAATCTTATCTCTTGAGTTGTATACTTTCATTTTTTGTCCTTTTTTTCAGGTCCTTTGTTATTTAGCAGAGCTTGCTTACTGGTTGCTTCGGTGCCTTGCCTCCCACTTCATGTGGTGCGTCTGAAGCGAGCCTAGTTACAGTTTCATTCATTACCTTTATGTCGTCTTGATCTCTCTGTTATAAGGCTGCATATTTGTTTTCAAATGCCAGCCTGAATATGGCTTTCATAGATTGCGAAGAGGCATTTGATTCAGTAGATATGCCAGCAATCATAGAGATATTAGGTAATCGAGCAGTACAGACCACTTACGTAAATCTCTTGAAAAATATGTAGAGATTCTAAACTAAAAAAGTAGAATGATACCTATAATGAAAGGGGTCCTACAAGGAGACACAGTCTCTGCGATGCTATTAACTGCGTGCTTCAAAGAGGTATGCAAGCGATTAATCTGGGAAGGTATAAGAGTAAGGATCGATGGCGAATATCTCTGCAACCTTCAATATGCAGCTCACATTGTTCTATTCAGTAGCACTGCAGAGGAGGTGGCGGACTGGGGTCCACAGCCAAAGATGGTTTCCGGGGTCTTAGGACACGTCCACGGGGCATACGTTTTAGCGTCGTGCGTCCGTGTGTTGCCGCTGGCAGATGTGCAGCCACGCGAGCTGCCGAGCTTGCTCGGCACCTTCAGCAAATTCATCGGCGTCGGTTGTCAATTGGTCTGCGTCTTGACACGGCAGCATAGTATTCTGCGTCGCCTGGACCTCGCGACAGTAGAGGAACCGAAATGGGTGTGAATCACATCATCTCTTGCCGGGCGTTGTAATACGCGAAGGTCACGAAAGGCAAGATCCGATCCCATGTTTTGTGTTGAACGTAGATGTACATGGAGATCATGCCTATGATCGTCTTATTCAGTCGCTCAGTACGACCGTTGGTCTGTAGATGGTACACGGTGGTTGCTCGATGCCTACTGTTGCCTAATTCAAACACTTCATTCATAAGCTGGGTTGTGAATGCCGTCCATTGCGCCTTCTGTGGTAGTGCATTTCTTCATGTAGCACATTGTCTTGCGTCATGGTGTTGAGTCCACTGTAATCACAGACCGAGGGATGGCGTTCACAGCACAGCTCATGGACCAAATTTGTCAGATGACCAACAGTAGGCTTCGAAAGACTAGTGCTAACCGTCCGCAGTCGAGCGGACTTATGGAGCGCCTAAAGAAGACCATCACGGACATGATATCGATGTACAGCGATGTCCTGCACAAAACATGAGATCGTATCTTGCCTTACGTGAACTTCGTGTATAATACCGCCATACAAGAAACGACGCGCTTTGCACCATTTCGTCTCCTTTACGGCCGCGAAGTTCAGACGATGATGGGCGCTTTGCTGCCGTATGAAGACGACGAGCGCCTAACTAATGACGCCGAAGAATTTGCCCACCATGCTGAGGAAGCTCGCCAGCTTGCGCGGCTTCCCATCGGTCAGCAGCAGCACGCAGATGCACGGCGTTATAACATCCGCACAGACAAGTATGCTACAACCCCGGCGAACAAGTGTGGGTGTGGACTCCCATTCGACGCCATGCACTTCGTTAAATGTTGCACACTTGGTATTTTGGCCCATACAATATAGTGACGAGAACTACGAAGTCGTTCCGAACAGTGCAGCTCAAACACGGCATAGGCAACCTAGTCCTGACATCGTTCACCTCGTGCGCATTAAGCCATATGTTACGCGTTCGTGATTACTTTTTCTTCGTTTTTTTATTATTTGCGCTCATATGTGCAGCTTATGCGGGAACCTCTGTTTCTTTAGACTCTGCAGGCCATGCTTCTCCTCTGTTTATTTGTGTTCTTCCTGTGGCGGTCACTGTGTTCTTTGCGCCAACATTTGCCCTGACCACGTTTTTGTTTCCTTTACACTGCTTCTTAACCATGGAGCCCATTCTCTTTTCGTGGAAGAGGGGAAATGCCACCTGTAATAGTGGGGACAGTGCAAAGTTAGAGACAGGAAGGCGAAGAAGGAAGAAGTACGCGTGCTACACCCGCCCGCTCGATAGCCTGGTTCCGTCGCAGTTGTTTTTCAGAAGCCAGCTGTCCCCTTTAAACGTCGTCAGTTTTTTTTTTTTTTTTTGAGACACGTGACTCTTTACTGTTAAGGCCGACTGTTCTTTGTATTAATATAAAATTCAACCTTTAAAAAAAGATTATAGGGCTTCGGCAATTTGGTAGGGGTCGTGCTTAATCGCGAATGGTTTCCATAGGTAACGACAGCTGTTTTACACTTTTAGGCTACATTGTTAGTCCAGCAATGCGCAATAACTACCTCGCAACAGAAAATTCACCGACAAAGGCGACTGATCTTGATACGAAATTTGAGCTTAGCGGCCTAACGGCAAGGTCGTCTCAGCGGAGGCGCACACTCTCGGGTCTTCTCGGGGACGGCGTTTTGCTTCTGCTTAGGCGGCACCAACCACTAACTTCTGGCCTGAATTTCGGTAAGTCTCTACTCGAACACCTCGTTTAGCAGCAGCAGCCGATGATGTACTTCGACCGCTAATGTCACTCATGGTTCAGAAATAAAACCATGAACACAAAAATATGTGGCTCGCGTGCAGCGCAGCGTCCAGTGGCGGCGGCGCGGGAAAAGAAACGCATGTGCAGTGGGCCCGAAGCCGACGCTAGAGGTTTGTTTCAACAAATGGTATCGGTGGACGCGTAAACACATGCGCTAGCAAATGACGTCATCGGTGACCGGGTGACGCTGCCCGCTCTTGCGGTGCCATCTCGTAGCGAGTCGCTGCAGTGGAGTACGAATCGTGCGGCATCCCACCTTCCTGCTAACCCTTTCTCCGCGTTGTTCTCCGTTTTTTCGTTATACCCTTACTGTATGCTCCTCCTACGCTTTTATCCTCGCGCTCTCCTTACTATCGCCATCTGGCATTGTCCTCCGTGCTCTGCGTTCACTCTCTTTTTTCTTGCTTCGGTGGGCTCATTCGTTCTCTCGATTACGGCAACGCCGAGGCCGACGCTCAAAGCAGTAAAGGGAACGCATTCCAAATTGCTGTGCGTCTGACCGCTCAAAGTCTGACCGTCTGACCGCTCCCACGCTCGCTAAAGTACTTGAATCTACCACGTTTTGAGCAAGAGAAACCTGTATTGGGAGCTTTTCGTGTTGCTCTGCTATTGCGCAATGCCACATTTGGTCTAGTTATAGTAATTGCGAAGTTTATTATGATAGCACTCACAATATATATATATATATATATATATATTGCGGAATGCAAGCAATAAACATTTAATCTCCAGGTGACGGCAAACAACATTACGTTGGTTCGGTCATACCACGTGGCATCTGCATATTTTTTTCAAATTTGGCTAAACTTACACAGGACGCCTTGTATATCAGCTGACATAGGAAATGGGTTGTCTGTGCATGTATTGTAGCGACTTCAGTCAACACAGGTTTATAAAAATAAACTATTTATTAGGCGAACTTGTGCCCACAGCTAAAGCAGTTCACTCTGTCACCTGCGAAGCGAAGGCTGACCAAAACACGTCCTTTGCCTGAGCACCGCTCTTGGTGAAACCAGACGCCGTCGTTTCTCATTGGGCGGGCAGCCCCTCGGTGGGAGCTCGTGTGCATGCAGGCTGGCCCGCAAGTGCACTGCGTGTGTCTTGATTGACAAAGGTGGTGTTTCGCTTTGTGGCAACGCTTGCGGGGACTAAATCGATCTGTGTGGCACATGAATGCAGGCTACGTACCAACATCCCCTCTCCTAATGCGCATCGGTTCGATGCGTAAGGAAACAACGCACAGTGTACGTCTTGCAGATGAGATAATTTGCATCATGGGCGTCTTGCTGGGTGTCTCTTCTATTTATATGTCAAAATAAGGTTTAATGCGCACTGCACAGGGCTGCGTTGCCTTGACCACTCGTGTCAAGCAAACTTGGCTTCATATGTAAGGTCAATAAGTCAGTGAACTACTTCATAGTGGTCAAAACATCGACTAAGAAGTTTTTCGAACAGCCCACGATGTCATACTGGGGTCCCTATCCACATTTGTTACCCGGTTCATGTAGTGTTTCGCGATGTCGCTGGTTGTAGTACCTTGCGTCTATGCGTTGTTGGCGACGTAGTCGGCATATCGTCAACTGGCCGGCTTCCTATGCACTTTGTAGGAACTCATACAAAACCGGAGTGTGATCATCGTTATCTATCAGTGGCATAACGTCCATCCTTGTGGTAACTACATGGCCGTATACAAGATGGACTGGTGTCTTGCATGGCCGTGCTATAGGCAAATGTGACGGATGGTAAAATTCCTTCCAAGACTTTGTGCTCAATGCCCACATACATAGGAATCATGTCTGCGCGAGTTCTACCCAGCCGTTCAGTTAGACGATTGTTTTCAGAATGAAAGGCGGTAGTTTTTACATGGTCAGTATGATTCATCCTCACCAAGCATTGCATAAGCTGCACTGCGAAGGCTGTTCCGCGATTAGTAATGACGACGGTTGGAGTGCCATGCCGGGGGACTACTTTGCTTACGTATAACTTGGCGACTTCAGCCGCCGTTCCTCGATTCAGGGAGTCTGTTGCAGCGTATCTGGTTAAATAATCTGTAGCCACCAGGATCGACTTTTCACAATTGATGATGTAGGAAACTGTCCAAGAAGGTCCATTTCAACTTGTTGAAATTGTGCTTTCGGTGGATCTGTAGGCTGTAGAAGGCCTGTCCGTTTAAAAGACCGCGATTTTAGCCTTTGGCATTCGCGGCAAGTCTTCGCACAATGTTGCGCTGAAGCTAATAATTTGGACGAATAATAATTTAAACTATTTCTTGCATATGTTCGACTCACGGCCAAATGTCCTGAAGTCCGTTCATCAGGAGATGCTTGTGGAACTTCTACGCGCATAGCTGCAGGCACTACAAGCATAAACTTTTCACGGTTTGGTTTGAAGTTTCTCTAATATGGGAGATTTCTTCTGAGACAGAACGCCAACAGCCCGATGAAAAAAATACGGGGTATTTGGATGTTTAATTCTTCGACGTGTTTATTAAGTGGTAGTAATTCTTCGTAGGCGCGTCGACGTTCCGCGATTTCTGTTGTTTCAATAGTGCCTAGGCATGCAAAATCGTCTGTGCTGCGTCTACTGGTACGCGTGACAAGCAGTCGGCAGCGGTGTGCTTTCTTCCAGATATGTATACAACCGTAAGGTTATACTCTTCTAATCAAACGCTCCATCTTGCTGCACTTCCAGTCGGGTCCTTGAGGTTCACCAGCCAGCAAAGCGAATAGTGATCGCTGACCTATTTGAATGGTCTGCCATACAAAAACGGCCGAAATTTACTTACGGCCCAGATGACAGCGAAACATTCTTTCGCTATTGCTGAATAGTTGACCTCTGCTTTTGATAAGGTGCGGCTAACGTAGGCTATAACCTTTTCTTCGCCGGTTTGTTACTGGACGAGGATGGCACCGAAACCGAAATTACTAGCGTCCTTGTGTATTCCTGACCCAGCTGTCTCTCCCATATGAGCAAGCATTGGAGGCGCTTGCAGGCATTTCCTTGACTCATTAAGCGCGCTGTCTTGCCCGCTTTGCCACACGAAGGATACAGCTTTTCTTGTAAGTTTTGTTAGAAACTCTGGAAATTATGAGAAATTTTACGAATGGTTATAGTAACCGCATTGACCCAAAAAGCTTCATACTAATTTTTTTTTGTGGGCGTCGAGAACATTTTGACGGCCGCTGTCTTTTGGGGATCTGGACGAACACCTTCAATTCAGTTCAAGTTCTTTAACTGCAAACTGATTTTTATCCAATTTAATTGTTAGGTTCACCAAACGGATTGCCCCGAACACTAACCGCAGTAGCTCGAAGTGTTGCTCGAACGCTGCGGAAAAGACGAGCAGATCATCTAGATATACTAGGCAAGATTACCATTTTAAATAGGAAAGTACAGTATCCATCAGGCACTCAAACGTTGCCGGCGCAAAACAGAGACAGTATGGGAGAGCTTTAAATTCATAGAATTCATCCGGGGTGACAAATGTTGACTTCACGCTGGCTCGCTCATCCACTTTATACTCCAATATCCGCGTTTTATATCGAGAATGGAGAAAAATTTTGTCTTATCAGATCTAACGCGTCATCCATGCGTGGGAGGGGGCATACATCCAGTTTAGTCGCACTGTTCAGTCTATGGTAGATTACACAGAACCGCAATATGTTGTCTTTTTTTCTTAACAACACTACAGGAGATGCCCACGGACTATTGGAAGGCTGGATGACATCGTCTTCGAGCATTTCGCTTACTTGGTTCTTGATATCTCTTTGCTTCGGCGAGACTCAATGGGGATGCTGGCGTACCGGCCTGGCTGTCTCCTCTATTATTATCCTGTGCTTTGCAATAGTCTGCTCCGAACTATTGAAGATCTATAGAAACACTCAGTAAAATCTTGTATCAGGTTGTTTAACTTGCTTTTGACGCATTGAAAGGTTCGGATTAACGGTAGTCACTTCGAGGTCATCGGGCATCGTTAGTACAGCTGCTGATGCTTGCGCTAGGCTGCCAAATACTGTCGTTTCAGAAAACTCATTGAATAAAGCGATAGGTGTACCCTTCGTGATGTGCTGAAACTCGTTCCCAAAACTCGTGAGGAGGATATCTGCGCACCCGTTGCGTAGGTGAACGAGTCCTCATGCCACACACATGCTCCTGTATGACTTGATGGTACGTGCAAAATTGGTGCAGATAACCTGCCTCTCTGCGGTGAAAACACGGGCCTGCGGTCGGCATCACGCCACACGTCACTTTTCCCAGGCCATGTTACAGCCGCATTCCGGACTATAGGCACGTAGTTACTTGGCCTCGCGATGGGCGCGCTGTGAGCGATGGAGGCACTATGAACTATTGGTGCAGTGTAAATGGCAGGTCACGTGAACATGTCAGAGTACGTTGGCACCGATTCGAGGAGCTGCTCACGAGGACCTTCTCACAAAGGGCTTCGCGAGACTGCATCTTGCGTGGCTCTTCCTTTTCTACAGACCTGACGAGTTCCAGCACTGTGTGAGGATTTTTCTCAGGCCACTCAAATGAGACATCTGCGGATGCGCAGATCAGGTCGCGGTTGTATTGCCGGGCTCACTGCTGAGACATCAGTTCAGCAGCAGGTGGGCAGCTTGGCAAAAGCTATGGAATGCCGCCTAAATGCTGTTTCTTGCTTATGCGGTTTGCCATTCTTTTTTTCGGAACCGTCATCCCTGCTGCTGCCTTCACGTGGCTGACTGCACCAACCCCAGTGCAATTGCACGTCGCTGAGATCGAGGAAGCTGCGCAGGTCTGCACTATCGCCCACGTGTGTCATAGGTACGGGCCATCAATCCGCTCATCTCTGCCGCTAGGCACCGCCCTCAACGCTGTCATTCCTGACGAACCAATCAGCAACCCTTCCAGCTCAGCGACAAAGTCAGGCAGGGGTTTAAAAGCCCTGTGTGTGGTTCCCCTCATCAGTGGGCAGCTTGGCAACAGCTACGGAATGCCGCTTAAATGCTGTTTCTTGCTTATACAGGTATCTTACCGCAAAAATGCTCATTGTTTAGAGTCCGGCGATCATTTTTGCTGTTTCTGTGCGGACCACAGCCACTTTTTTTTCATGATGTATGCTCTGTTATGTTTACGGCCCTCAACCGCCTTCTCTTGAGTGGTGATATTGAGCTTAACCCTGGACCCATTACGGGAACCCGGTCGACTAAATCTACTAAAAACGGTCGCGCTTCTTTGGGCCATTCAAGCCGCTCTGCTAATTCACCGAGGGCTTCTAATCCTACTGGAGAGCTGGTGGTTGAGGAAGCATTGTCGAACTCCGATAATCCTGTGCTTGTACAACTTTTGACTGAAATATTGACTAACAATAAGGACATGGCTCTCGACATTGCAGAGTTAAAGAGTTCTGTTGGTATGCGCTTCGAGTCACTTGAATCGCGCATTTCTGCTGTTGAAAAGGCATTGACCACCACTGCTTCACGGCCTGAAAATGTTCAGTTACATAACGAAATAGGTGCACTGAAGCGTACAGTCACTGAGTTGACTGGAAAGAATGAGGGTCTAGAAAATCTGTCTAGGTGGAACAACATTATTTTGCACGGCTTATTAGGAACTGTTGATGAAACTCACGGTTCACTTCTTTCCAATATATCTGAATTATTTCAACAGTTTTGGCATTCAATATTATCGCATCGAACGCCTGCATCGTTTTGGAAGAGCTCGTGAAACCATCGACACCCGGTAATTTTTAAGATGCTTCATTTTAATGACAACCTTATTTTGTTGAAGAATGATTTTAAGCTTACGGATTCCGGACTTAGGCTTTCTGATGACTTTTGTCCCAGAGTTTGTGGAATTCGGAAGACACTATGGGAGGCATCCTGTCAGCATCACAGCAATGGGTCTTCTGTTAAGATTAGGTTTGCCCATATTTTCATTGACAACATTCGGTATAATTGGTGCGACTCCACCAACTCTCTTGTAAATATATTTAATCGTCGCAACGTTTCTAAGACAGCAAGTCCCGCGTAACAGTCAGCAACAGGCTGACTTTCTTCTACAACCCAAAGAGATCTTACCATTATGAACATCAACGCTAGAAGTATAGCTAATAAATTTCCCCTTTTTCTTGCCCTTCTTTTGTCCTATCCACCTGACATTATTGGTATCACCGAAACTTGGTTACATGAGGGTATTCATGACTTGGAGTTCAGACCGGCAGGTTAGGTTACCGTGCGAAATGATCGTCATAATCAAAGAGGTTGTGGTGTTGCATTGCTTTTTCGCTCGGATTTCATATTCAAAGTCCTCTTCACTAGACACAAAATCAGTCTGCTGTAGGCTTTACTACGGTAAACAATTCTTAAACACATGCATTTTCTAACGTCCCCCTAATAGTTCGTTGCAAGCTCTTGACAACCTTGACCAACTTTTACTGCAAGAGAATTTAGCTTCCTCAAATTTCATCTTACTTGGTGATATTAATGCCCCCGGAATCGACTGGACGTTTCTCTCATTTTTTGATCATGGTAATGCACATATTAGGAAATTTGTTGAATTCTTGTTATCACTTGGCTCAAAGCAGATCTTTCACTGTCCCACCCGTGGTGACGCAGTATTGGATTTGATTTTTCTCAGCACTGATATTTTGCCAAGACGGGTTACAAGTACGAAATAATTGATGGTATCTCGGATCTAAATGCTGATTTCTTTCTGTAAACCGGCCGATCCATAATCAGAGCTTTACGCTGTCCACGTTTTGAGACTTTTTCAGAGCTGATGACGTCCGTATCATAGAGGAACTATCCAATAATTTCGGCGCACTTTTGGCACTTGGACTATCTAGTGACGTTAATGCGCTCGTGACGTATTGAAAGCATCGTAAAATAATGTATATATATATCCATTCGTTCCTTTGAAAACTAAGAAAAAAAACAATAACCTTCCCTGGATGAAACGAGAACTGCTGCACTTATTGCGACTTGCTGGTAGACTTCGCACTAAACGCTCGAACAATCCTCAGGCATGCGTTTTATACGCTCAGGTAAAAAATTACCTCCAGAAAAAAACCACCTCAGCCAAAAATTTCTCCCGTAATGCTTAGTTGCCGAAACTGCTCAAGTCTTACCCCCATAGATTCTGGTCTTTCATATCTCCTGGATTTTCTTCTTCCACATCTTTTAAAATCAACAACAGTGCTGTGAGCGATCCATTAGAAATTTCTGAAGCGTTTATTACATACTTTCAGTCAGTATTCAGCTCGGATGTTTCCAGCCGTTCAACATTTACAACTAACGATTCATATGCAATTGCTGATAACATTAGCCTAAAACGTGTTTTGAATCTCATACTAAACTTAGTTACTAAAAACCAGCCGGCCTTGATGGAATTCCGAATTCCTTTTTAGCACGATTCTCGCTATAAACATCTAAATATCTGTTCATTATATGTCAGAAGTCCCCTAAAGGTGGCGTTGTGCCTTCTTCCTGGAAAAGAGCTAAAGCAGTGCCTTTATATAAATCTGGTGACAGGCAGCTTTTATCTAACTATAGGCCTATTTCATTAACTGCAACCTCATGTAAAATACTATAACACATAATCTATAAGCTTATAATACTGTTCCTTGAAACTAATAACCTACTGAACAGCTTTCAGCACGGCTTCGGGCGCGGTTTTAGTACTGTAACCCAACTTACGGAGTTCATTCATGACCTTTCCCATTATATCGATTTAGGTACGCAAGTTGACACCATTTTCATTCACTTTAGCAAAGCATTCGAAGCAGTACTACACTCTAAATTGCTTTTAAAACTCTATAATATACTAAATAACCCTCACTTAGTGTCTTCGATTTCCAGTTTCGTTTCTTTGCGTTCCCAATGCGTATGCTATGATACTGCGGATTCGTCTGTAGTCGACGTCAACTCAGGAGTCCCACAGGGATCCGTACTTGGCCCTCTACTATTCTTATTGTTTATTAACGACCTTCAAGACCATGTTACTTCAAAAATACGCCTCTATGCCGATGATTGTGTTATGTACAGCCCAGTTGACTAACTCGCTGATCATCAGCGCCTTAAAGATGCCTTTGTTTCATTTCGTGACTGCTGTGCTTCTTGGAAAATGAGTGTAAATTTTGATAAAACTCTTATATTGTCTTTTACTAACAGACACATGCCCGTATGTTATGATTATATATGCAACGATGTACCACTAACACGAGTTTTTCAATACAAATATTTAGGCGTCATTTTTACACCCACCTTGTCTTTGCCTAAACATATAGATTACAGTTGTTGTAAAGCGTTAAAAAAACTTAGTTACATCCGCCCGACGTTGTCTCCTGCTCGAGGGACACTAAATTAGTAGCATACAAAACACTGATTCGCCCAATTTTAGAATATGCTTCCTGCGTATGGAAGCCATATAAACAATATGAAATTAATTGTATTGAGTCGGTCCAGAGAAAGGCTATTCCTTTTGTTTACCGTCGCTTCAACCGAGACTTTTCACCGTCAGCTGCTCTTGCGGAATTAAACCTCCAGTTTTTTTTCTAAACGGTGGCACATAGAATTTTTGAAGGTTTTCTTTTCTTATAAGAACTCTCTTTCTCACCTATCAAATCACTCCCTTTTGATGCCTGCTTGCCCGACTTCAACTAGAGCTTATCATG
Source organism: Dermacentor andersoni (assembly GCF_023375885.2). NCBI lineage: Eukaryota > Metazoa > Arthropoda > Arachnida > Ixodida > Ixodidae > Dermacentor > Dermacentor andersoni. Next base: position 30,122,308 of record NW_027314752.1, on the reverse strand, counting down.
CCTCTAATATCAGACCACTCTGTTCACGCACTAACGCTTTCAAATACAGTTTTTTCCCAGCGTGATTGAACAGTGGAGTTTGTTACCTGCCAAAGTTTGTTTGTTACCCCATTTCTGAATTTTCAAATGCTATTGCTGATGTATAGTTCCTTCACATTTTTATATTTCCATGTTCTTATTTCTACATATCATAATCAGTTTTCCTCGCAAATACACCCACTCCTGCCATAGCCCTAAGTGGCTGCAGTATGTATGTATAAATAAATAAATAAATAAATATATAAATAAATAAATAAAAATTAATAAATTTCCATCGTTCTTGCTTCTGATCGAAACTAGACAATGGTTCATGGCTGATTGCTAAAGAAACCTGCCAAAAGCTCTTGCTCTACTCCTTGCGTAAGAGGCGCACCTTTTTTTGTTCGCTCATGTTAGGGTCAGCGTGCTAAAAAAGTACATGGCCACGCTTTCATTCGTGCGCTGATTCCGTGCCAGAAAAGCAGTTTCGGCCTTCTCCCTGCGATCGTTGTTACCATATGCAGCCAGCAGCTGCCGCCGAAACTCTTCCCAAGACGACAGAGAAATCTTGTGGTTTTCGCACCATGTTCGTGCCGTGTCTTCTCAAGCAAAGTACACAGTTCGCAACTGGCGTTCTTCACTCCATTTGTTCAACCTTCCCAATCTCTCGAAATGTTCTAACCAGTCCTCAGCGTCTTTGAACGAGTCACCATGGAAGGCTTTTGGTGTGATCGGATGGCTCACAATAAGCGATGCAGGTGGAACTTGGCTAGTCATGGTCGCTTTCTCAGTTAGCTCCCTTACCACAAAGAGAAGAAGACCGACTTCTGGTGAATCCCCGCGAAGACGACGGCTAGTTCGTGGGTGCACTGGCGTCAGTGCCACAGGTTCCAATCACCGAAGGTCAGGACTACGCTCTCTTCAGTCTGTGATGCTCAGAATCACACATCGGGCCTCCACCAAAAATGTAGCGACTTTAGGCAACACAGGTTTGTAAAAGTAAAGCATTTATTACGGGGCGAGCTTGTGCCCAGAGTTAAAGAAGATCACTAGGTTGCCTGTGGAGCGAAGGCAGACAAAAACACGTTCTCTGCCAAGCCACTGTCCCCGAACGCCGCTTGCGAACGCCGCTCTTGGTGAAACCACGCACGGTCGCTTCCCATTGGTGGGGCAGCCCCTCGGTGCGAACTTGTACGCACGCAGGCTGGCACGCAGGTGCCCTCCGCGTGTCTTGATGGACGCTGGCGGTGTCCAAAGCAATCTTCGTGGTACTTGAATGCAGGCTACGTATACATACATATACATACATATATATATATATATATATATATATATATATATATATATATATATATATATATATATATATATATATATATACATACATATATATATATATATATATATATATATATATAAAGTACGACGTACGTTGCTTAAGCCCAGTATGTCTTATTCAACTTGTATCAGCCACGATGGTGCCGACAAAGGCGATTTGCTCGAGAGTGCGCGCAGGCTCAATCGAAAACTGCGTTCCTTATTCTTGAGTGTTCCGACAGAGTGCGACAGGACGCGCTTTCCCAAAAATGCTCCCGTTCTCTGGTGCACCCGGGTCGAGGTGTGGGGTGCTTCACTCATGGCCTGATTATTAGGACTTCTTTGAGCAGCCCTACAGACAGACCAGTGAGACATCCCCGCATTGAGACGCCTGTACACTGCGCAAGCCCCCGCATGCTTGGTGGGATCCCAGAATTTACTATCCTGCAGGGAGCAGTCCTGTCAACGTCCACTTCTGCTCAAGAAATGGCGTTGGCCAGCCTCACACAGGTGGTTGTTATAAACCTTGGAATCCCCGCGAGCTTACACGGCGGCGCGCTTGAAGATGCTGAAGACTGGCTGGAACAGTATGAATGGATGGCCGATTGCAATCGCTGGCATCTCAACCAGAAGCCATTGAATGTGTACTTTACCTTTGAAAGGAACGCAAGAACATGGTTCGGCAACTGCGAGGGAAGCTTGCCACACTGGGTCGAGTTTTGCCGTCGGTTACTTGAGACCTTAGGACATACGAATGGATGAAATAATGCTCTCCATTAGTCGTGTATGCATATGCTATATTAGGGTGTCGCAATGATTGCCGCAGACACGGCATGTTTGTTTCACCGCGCAGATCCCATCACCGAGCCAGAGAAACTGAGTCATCTCACGCGTGGCGTCAAGGAACAGTTCTTCGCTGTCCACCGACAACAGTGGAGGAATTTATTAGGCAGCCCGCAGCAATCAAACGGAC